>NW_009204832.1:0-15199 GCF_000690835.1 Fulmarus glacialis
GACCCGCAGACCCCCCCTCCCCCCCGAGCGGGGTCCCAGCCGTTTCAGGGGATTTAGGGGTGGTGGGTCGGGGGGCCCGGCCCTGCAGCGCGCTCCCTGCCTGCGCACCCCAACTCCTCCGCCCTGAAACCCGTCACACCCCATCTCCCACAGTTTGCCCGGCTCCGCTGTCCCGCCGGCAGATCCCGCGCTGTCCTTGCTGGAAACCGCTTGAGGAGTTCCTTCAGGGAGAGGGAAACCATCTCACCCAGGAACCAAGGTAAAAAATCAGTAAATAAATAAAAGCCTACATTAAACGTGCTTTTCTGGAAAGCACGAGTGCGCAAACCCGCCTCAACCGAGGTCCGATTTTGCCATCGCCACGTGCGAGCCCGTCATCCAAAAGGCTTCAAGAAAGGGCGAGCCGGTGCTCTGACATCCCGGCGCTGAGTTTTGCATGTTCTCAGCCTGGTGGTAGACGGCTGCTGTAGCTTTTGGGGCACGTGGCTGCCGGGGGTCTGCTGAAGGATGTCCTCAAGAGCTAGTGTCACGACCAGCCTCATCTGCTGAGGGCTGGATGCTGCAGGTTAAATGACTTTTCTCTCTCTTCTTGAGAATACAAAGTCAAATCTTTATGGAGGTGCATCAGGGCCATGACCAGAGACTAAAATAAGGTGCAGAAGTAATACTGGATGACGGGAGGGGACAAGTGTCCTTGGAGCGGAGCGTTGTGCCCTAGGGCCAGTCGTCCTTTACTGGGAGGGGGTGAAGAACGGTAATCGAATTCCCCAGATTTTAAGCTGCACGGCGGGACAATTAAAAGCGACGCTCCCTTCTGCCACGCTCCATCCCCTGTCATGTGGAGGTGCTGGATGGAGTAGGAATAGCAGTGACGGGTGCTTGATGCCACGCGTGTAGCAAAAATAGATGTGGTTGGACTGTGATGATGCAAAGCGAGAAGAATCTTTTCTCCTCCAATTTCTCCGTCTTTGCTTTCAGCGCAGCTCCTGCCGGGCTGCCGTTTAGACGCAGGGCAGGGGCTCTTCCATCCCCAGCACCTTTTTCGTGTGCTTTTAGGCTGAAATGTGTCGATAATGTCCTTTTAAAAAAGGCTTACCCTCATTCAGGTCATTAATTCATCCTTAGTGATGATCTATCGACAGTAACGGGGCAGGAAGCTGCCATTTCATCGCGTGAGGTCATTGCCACTGGGAAGCGGCAGGAGAAACTCGAGGTTTCTGGGGTAATTAGTGCCCACAGGTTGCAATACTCATTTATGACTCGTCTCTTGGTCTTCTGCAGGAGCTGGATGTAACGTAGGAAGTCTCCTGCAATTACCTGCATGATCTCATCCCTCCTGCCCCTGATTTTTGGCTTTGCAGAAGGAGCTCAACAACCTTCTTCAGATGTTTTCCCAACCCTACGGAGCTGGTACTCTCTTTCCCAGAGTTTTGGTGGACTGGTCTTGGTCCGGATGAGAGGGTCAAGGGAAGTACGTGCTTTGGGGAGGAAGATTTAAGAGCACCGATGTAAAATAGCTGGCGAGGCAGCAACCACACAGGCAGAGCTCAAGGCAAATGGTCCCAAAGGTGGTGCAGGACCCAGCAGGAAAGGCAGGTCTTCTTCTAAGGGCAGTGAGATCATTCCTCTCTGAGAAGAGACGCTGACATGGAACAAGTCCGGGAGGTGGCGGCGAGACTGATAAAAAGAGCAAAAAAAACCGTGAGAGCGAGGGAAGGTTGAGGGAGGGTTTGTTTAGTCTGGAGGACAAGATAACAGGCTCGTGTGTGTGAAGGGCTGCTTTGAAAAGGCAGGAGAAATTAGGAAAAAAAGCTGAGTGTTTGATCAGGCTTGGGAAGAGAAGGAGATGGTGCCATTCCTTGGCTGGAGGTTTTGGGAGGAGGTAGGGTCTACTACATCCACCCCAGTGCCGGGGGCTGGCCCGAGGGATTTCCAAGTCCCTTCCAAGCTTGGGATAAACGGGTGGACCCACAACTCGGTTTTATCCCGAGCCTTTGGTAAGCCCATCTCGCAGCGGGCAGGTTGAGATCAATCAGGTTTCATCACCCTTTTCTGATGCACTGGTCTTACTGGCACCTGCAGTCAGGGCACCGGTTGGGCTCCTGTTAATGGATGCTTCGGGGGGGCCTGGCTGGGGCTGCGCTGGGGCATCCGCGTTGGGATCCCTCCTTGGATCCCTCTAAGCTGGAGCATCCATACCCAGAGGGTGTTGGGAACGGGACAAAGGGACAGCGCGGGGATGCTGGGTCCTGCCTCGAGTCAGAGGGAAGGATATGGTGAAGCCATCACATTTCCATCAGCAGAGGGGCTCCAGACGTTGTGGTGTGCTTGGCAGGGCTGGCAGCAAGCTGGACTTGGGGATGATCCCATGGGGGACATCCTCCGTGAGCCATCCCTCATTGTCACCGGGGATCAGAGAAGCGCAGGCATCCCCCGCGGCTGGAGGGGATGCGAAAGCATCGGCGGAAAAACATAACATCTGGCTGTGGTCTGGCCAGATCTCTCGGTCAAACCCAGGCGGGCTTTTCCGCCAGCAGACAAGAAAATCACACGCCTGCTCTTTGCAGCCGAATACGGCGGGGTTGCGGCTGCGGGTGTGCGCCCCAGGGGTGGGTAAATGGGCTGCGCCATGGGAGGAAAATTGGCCGGACCACCCACTCGCCATGCTCCCCGGGGGCTGCATTAATCCGGCAGATAAAAGTCCAGCTACCTGGCTCAGGAGGAACCTCCCTCGTCTCTCTGACCTGCCCGTTTTCCCTGAATCCTTACGGATGTTTTCTGTTGCGCAGGAGAAATCTCGGCAGAGCTTTGCCCCATCCCCGCCAGTCCCAGCTCAGTTTTGGCAGGAAGGTGGGATGCAGCCGCTCGTCACTATGCAGGGATGCCGAGAGAAGCAGTACCAAAAAAAAAAAAAAAAAAAAAAAAAATCCTTAATTCTGAACAGGCTCCTAAATGTTAAAAGGATTTGTTTCCTTTACAAAAGGATGTATTTTTTCCTTCTTATCAAGTCACAGAGGTGACCACGATGCGCTGCAAGAGGGATCGGCGTGCGCTGGTGGAGCAGCTCCCGCCTGCCCTCCATCGCCACGTGCCAGGGATGAGGCACCACGAGACTGGAGTAAACCCCAAATTTAACTCTAATATAGCGCTGATGAACTTTATTAAAAGTATCGTTTGGCTTTTGTAAACCTCCTAGCAAGAAAACCGAGCAGCTGCTGCGGAGACGAGGGAAGAGCATCACAGAACTGGCTGCAGCCAGCAGTGCCGAGCACTGCGGCAGTCCACCTCGGTAGGGTGAGATTATCCATGGCAAACAGCGTAGTTGAGAAAATAATTCAGAATTTGGTTGAAAAACGCTGCTGTACTTTTCAAGCCACGGGGGAATCGTTTTGCTCACCGTTTGCTAGGACACGAGTGAAAATCTACTAACTAACAGAGTTTTGGAAGCTTTCAGGTCGTCAGCCCTTACCACTCGGGGATGCCGAGGTGCAAGGCAAACTATCACGGCTGGGTAATTGAATTAATAACCGGGTGTCGGTTAATTACACCTGGACAGGGGCTAAGCATGACCAAGACCTAACTCTTAAGTTTTTAACGATGGGAATGGTGGACAGAGACTGCCAGTAGTGATGTACCAATAGCTCCTTCCCAAGAGGCTAAAAGTTTTGCTGATTCTCCTAAGGTGATCTTGAAGGTGTGGATGTCGAGGACCAAGGTGACCGAGCAAAGGCCAGGTGCCAGAGATGGACACCCACGAGAGCCCTGCGGAGCCGCACCCATCATACTGAAGCAGGAACAAGAAAGGGTCGGCTTCTCTTGGCTCTGAAAGCAGCTCTGTCGGGGCGGGAGTACCCGCCTTCCGTGCGATTGATTTGCTGGAACTGAAAGGTGAACAACAAATTACTTGAACTCAAATTAATGAAAATACGATTTTTAGGGACTAACACGAGTTTCAGCAGAGAGCCGAAAGCTGCTGCGCTGCTTGTGCAAGGGGTGCCAGGAGAGTCACAGCCCTGTGCCCTCCCCTCGGTCTCCATTCCCCGTGCTCAGCGCTGTGCTGGACCCAGATGCTCTTAAGACCCAGTTTCAAGTTTATTTCTGCTTGTAAGCCACCTCATGAGTTGATTTTAATGTTTTTCTGAATATAGGAAAACCACAACTACCCCTGCCGATATCGACCCTTGAGTGCCGATGCTCAGCAGCTCCCTCCAGCTATGCCACCCCCCGTGGGGACCCTCCTCGTGCCCAGGGGACCGGGGAGATGCTGTGGGGTTGTGCAGGGACTGGAGCATCTCCCACACCGGGAGAGGCACAAACTGACCCGGAGGAAACTCCACCTGCGCACGGTGAGGAGAGACCAGCGGTACAACGGCACAAACATCGCCCGGTTTCCTTTCCCCCCCCCGCCACGTGCTTTTGAAGTTTTTTATTTGCCCTACTCCCGACGGGAAAGCGGGTCAGCAAAGGGCACAGCATTTCACATCCAGCCCAGCAGATGTTGCTTTCGCAGCCGCCGCGGCAGAGGATGCTTCCCTACGGCTGGTGGGATTTCTGCCGAAGTTCAGGGTACGCTTCCCCCCCCCCTCCCCTGCGATGAATTTCCGCTTTACACGCTGGCAGAGCATCAGGACATCCAGCAGTGATTCAGACGCGGTTTAGAAGCGCATCACATACCACAGCAATCCGTCATTCCCGCGTAACAGGGCAACATGACACACGCCGGGGAGCATCTGAGCAGGGGCTCTTTCTGGACTGACAAGCAGTTGGAGTGATTCAGCCGCAGGAAACACCCAGACAAAAGGCTCTCCCCGCTGCACGGCTGCGGCAGCGCCGGAGCCGACGCTTTCCCAAACCCTAGGTACAGCTTTAAGATGGATTTTAGGGTGCGCCTCGGCACGCCGCCTCCCCACGGACGCAACATCCCCGTTTCCTTTCGTGGGGGAAAAGCTCGCTTTCATCCGGACCGGAGCACGGCTCCGCAGTGGATCCCAGCCTTTCCAGAAGGACCAGGTATCGCCATGCGGGGAAGGGGTGGGAGGATGCTCTTCTGGCAGCTACAAACCATCAGATGAACTCAGCTGCGAGGAACTGCACCACGAGTTGCGAAATCCTCATTTTCCTAAAACATAAAGACGCTTACCAAAGGACACATGTTCTTGACTCCGCGTTTGTCAACCCCTGCTGAGTGATTCAAAGGAAGCGTAAGACCGTGACTAAGAAAACGCGGTCAAAAGAACGAGGAGACTGCCTGCTCTGCGAAGGAGAAAGGTCAGCTCCAGCGGGTGGGACTCCACCTTCCCAGGGAACGCTCCTGCAGGCGCCCGGAATGTGAACCGTGGCACCGCGGCCCCGAGACCGCCGGGCAGGGACCTGGCGCAGGGATGGGGGATGCTCTCAGCGCAGCAGCAGCGCTTTGAACACCCCACAGGACCTTTAAAAGGGAGCACACCAACTTGGTCAGCGATGGGATGTTACTGCTGATACAGTTAAAAGTAATTACTGCTGAAATTCTGTTGTCCAGTCTTACATCCAGACAGTAAAAACCGTTACGGATTTATAAAAAAAATGTGCAGTTCGCAAAAACCTTCCTAAGACACCTGGCGTACTGCTGTTAGCCGCCTTCCTCTCCAGGCAGCTGCAGCAGGTAGGGCTTCTTTCTTCAGTCTCTTGCTTCGTGCGATTGCACGTAATTTGCCAAACTGTGTCTGAGAGCAAAAGGGGAAAGCATTTTCTTCCCTACGTTAGCAGAGAACGTAATTTTTTCAGCCCAGAAATGAGTATACCACTATTTCTACACAAAAAAAATTCTCACTGTAAACCAACGTGGAAAGCTCAATGCATCTCCTGCAACGCAAGATTAAAAAATAATTAGATCATATATCTAACTGCACAGATTTACTATGCAGGATGACACATATACTATGTAGTGTTTGCCCAAGATCTTTTAAATCCAATATAGAACTTAAGAGCTGAAAACCAAAGTGACTGATTCAGTGCTGACTTTCAAAATGAGAAATGGACTTTAGAAGCACTTAATGAACCTTAAACACATTTATCCTTCATGGGACAGGAAGTGACTGGCTGTTCCTAAAGGAAGTGGGATGTAGCTGAGAGTATGCAAGCACTTGCCCTGGCCTCACCTCTCTTTTTTTGTTAGGCTCACAGGACTATTAACAGTAGTTCCCACTGAATAAAAAATTTGGGGGTAAAACAGGCTTACCACTTAAATCCCAACCTGTGATGGCTTTGGTGGCACTTCTCTATAGCCAAATGCTGTCACAGCAGCTCATCCAGCCGTGTTCTAAATTCTCTAACGGAAGGAAGACTGCAGAGCCTCCTGATCATTCATCCTTTCCGAGGGTGCAAGGCCTTGGGAGCAGCTGCATGAAAACCTTCAGCTCAGTAGTACTTAACAGAACCAAACCAGGACAAGAGTGGGATGGTGCTCAGAGAGAAATCAACACCATGTTACTCTATAAACCCAGGGGTTCCTCAGCCTGGGGAACACTGTGTGCCATCCTGGTCCTTCCTTTCACCCCCCTCCAAAAGAACAGACCAAGCTACTGACAACTTCCATACAAAGATCTAGTTAGATCTGAAAACCACAGTAAGACAAGAGATGACGGAGGCTGCCGATTAGAAATGGCACAGAAAGGCACGGAGAGCAGCTTCTGTTCCATTCCCATACAGGAACAGGGGAAAAATCATCAAATAAAGGTCAAGAGGCTGCAGGTCCACAGGGTCCTGTAACTGCTCTTAGTCCATGAAAGAAGTGTGGAAATTGCTATGCAGGAAAAAAAGTAGAGGAACTTGTGTTGAAAAGCCGAGAGAACAGTGGCAGATGTAGCCTAGCGTCTCACTGCTCTTGCACTGTTTTCTAGTCCTCCATGCTTGGTCACCATTGGAGCCATGATACAAGGCTGAGGGAAGTTCTAGTTTGACGAAAGTACTTTCAAATCTCGCAGAGAATTTTCCTGTAAGTGCATGAAGTTCATGAATCTGAGTAGGCAAACCGGTACTGTGCTGGTAGGAAAGCATCATTTGAGAGTTATATTGCATTTTAGCTGCGTTATGTGGATAAAAATGTACTCTTAAAGAAAAGACAATCATCAGTGAAGAAATAAGAAAAATCAAAGTAGTCTAAATGTTATTTCATTGCCTTCTCTAAGTGTATGGTTATCTACTTCCACTGAAGCCCTCTCCTTGTTTCAAGGTCTACACCTTACAGGTGATAACCTGCCAACAGCTCACCCACCTCAAAGCTCAACAGCATTACCGAGAGTTTACTACAAGTCTTGCTCCATGCGTACAGAGCTGCCGAGTGACGTTTCCTGCTCCTGCTGCTGTACAATTTGCACGTGGAATTCTCTACAGACTGGGTTTACATACCTGAAGGTATTGCGTTTAGAGAACAACTACCCGGCAACACAAAATTCGGGTGAATTTTACTTCCGGGCTTTAAACATTATTCCACAATACATAGCGTAAGTGATGTAGTCTCTTTTCAACCCATAACTTATACTTGGCAAAAGTAAGTAGGAAAAGAAAAAACAAACTTCTTTTTATTTTATTTTCCACTTTTTGAAAGCATTTTACACAGGTTTTGATCTTCAGAATACCTTGGAATCAGTAGAAAAAACTAACTGAACAGTTTGTCTTTACAATAGAAACCTTTCAGGAGTCAAAATTGAGACTAAAAAAATACATGCAAAACATACTCCTTTCAAAACACAACTTGAAACAAAGCACCAAACTACACAAATATGCAGAATGAAACAGCATTTAACATCACAGAAGTAGTCTTCATAAAAGGTGTAAAAGTCACCTATTCACTAGGCACTGTTCACTTGTTTAAACAGAAGAGACAATAAAAATATTGTCCACAAACTTGCAATTTCAACTCAAAGGCCGTAGCTAGAAATTCCTCTACATGTCATGCTTTAATAGCGACCTGAAAGAAAAAACAGAATATATATGCTATTAGACCTCCAAGGATTATCAGATTTTTAAGATTTCTGTCTAAATTCACTGCCACCCCTCAAATCCGCATCGAATTCGAGCGCCTTACAATTTGTCTATGCCAAAGTCCAGCAGTCAGTACAGTTCTGCCAGCAAGTTCCTTTGTGTAGGAAAACCCCAATTCCCGTCATACGCCCAGGGCTGATGTTTCAGCGCACAATGAGAATTCGCATTGTAACTGTTCTGCAGTATCGGTAAAAGCAGTTACGCTTGTTTTCATTTGGACACAAAGGGTAAGCATGAGAACACAACCTATTCATTCACTCGGTATCCCTTACAAAGGGAGAATGCCAGGAATGCTATTGTGTTTTATTAAATTTCTGCCATCAAAATGCAGCTTTATCTTCCATGCAAATAAGCAATTCAGAAAAAAAGCACTATTTGGACCTCAGATGAAGTTAACCTCCTTTTTAACAAGTTATGCTGGGAAATTTAGTTTCAGTGTTGGAATACGCGAGGCTTGGGAATTCAGCCTCGCTGTCTTAGAGGTTACCAAACTATCAGCACACTACAAACTCCTGTTTTCACAGAGTTTCGGAGAAAGAAATGGTACCGCAGACTTTTTAACAAGCGGTATTACCTAGTTTGTTTTTTTGCCAAGTAAATATTTGCTCTGTCCTCAAGGTTGCCAGTTGCTCAATGAAACGTTAAAGGCAACTATGGTTCAAAAAAAAAATAACCACACTGAAGTCGAATAGTCTTTGTGGGTGCAAAACCTCAAAAAAAGTTGTTCAGCAAAGTGGAAATTTGCTTTTGATATGCGAGCTCTAAGACTACTTACGAGGTGAATAGGATCGAGATCTGGATCGAGATCTGTAGCCCCCTCGGCTGTAATATGGGGATGGTGATCTCCTCCTGTGAAAGAGGGCAACAGAAACAATCCCTTTGTTAAAGCCTGTGGCAGATTAAGTGGCAGCAGCTTGATGTGGACACCTCTAACCTGACCCTGGTATCAAGAGTGTACTCAGGAAAGCTAACGAGCACATAAAGAGCTGATCAACATTTCTACTGGATAACAAAGCAAAGATGTGAGTTTTCTTAATGCTTTTTCTATTACCTGGTCAGAACAATACTACTTTGGACTCATAAAAGACATATAAGCTCTCTTGCATTCACAGTTTGACTACATGCAATTTTTAGTGTTCCAAGCCAAGAGCATCCCAAACAAGCAGTGTAAGCCAAATCACACCTTAACTTTGAATCTAAACTATTTTTTTCGAAATGAAGAGTTGATTTGAGTAGCAGGCACTGCTACAACCAACCCCACCCCCAAACCCTTCCAATCCAGGCACTTCCAAGTTTTGTGTTTCCTTGCCTAGTTCCACGAATGGCCTAATAAAAAAAAAAAAAGTCCCCAAACATTCAGGACATTAACTTCTTGGCATAAATCACAAGTTTTTCCTGGGCAAAGCTGCACTAACCTTTCCCTATATTAACCTCACCCCTTCACATAGTGACGAGGGAACCTTTGAAATGAATTGCACTGCTCACTGAAGAGCTCCAAGTACTCAGCATCCACCCAGTTTCTGATAATGTGTTTAAAGATACCCTAGACTTGATTCACAGAATACTAAAAAAACACCATGTATAAGAGCATTTCCACTGTTGCCCAGATGCTGAAAGCTTTCCTATCATACCTGTAAAACTGATCCCTGTCTTGAACAGCTCTCCATCCTCCTCCTCCTCCACCACCTCCTCCTCTGTGAATACAAAAGCAGAATCACTTTTGAAAATTTCAAAAATAAAAAAGAATTTCATTGTACAAGCAAAAAGCATCAGCAAGCACAAGAAAATGACGTGAAGACAAGAAAACATTGGTTCCTACACTGGATAATGCTAAATTACTTCACTACGTTCATTTTTATGTGTTCCTGGAATGAGTTGGCTAAACTCGGTGTCAAGGAACAGTTAAAAGAGGACTCATGTTCCACCTTACCAATATTGTATTTTACGATGTCACAGTCGCCAACGAGCAGCAATTCAAGATCAGTACATAGCCTTCGCTTCTAAGACCATTTCTATTCTCAGATGCTTTCCACTCGAGGGAAGCAATTTTATTTGTTTTTTTTTTAAAGTAGCAAGATCAATTCACTGTCCTGAGGAAAAAGTTGATTACAAGGTGGAGGCAGGTTTTAAAACTTCACAATCGTGTTTAAACAAGGGCATTTAAGAACTGTGGTACAACTTCTCCTTATATAGAAGCTGCCTAGAACTGAAAGAATACATTATAGTATTTAACAATATTAAGTGGTGGGGCTGGTACCTCCACAGATTTAGATACAGCAAAGCATTACCAGGAGGAGACTAAATGAAGTTTGGATTATGGAACAGTCACTGCCACAGATGTCTCTCAGCAGCTCAAAAGGCCATAAATCATATGAAGAACAAAGAACCCCCAAAACACAACTCCACACTTTCAATCAGCAGGTCTCCTTTTTTAAGTCTTCTCCATTTGGTAGCTAGCCAGTGTGCAAGCTGGGGTTTTAAGGTTATCCTTTAGTTTACACATACTTTTCCAGACAAGATTAAGCATCCCATGGCAATGAGGAAAAATTAAAGTTTTAACATGACAATTCCCATCTGAAATTGTATTTCCCTTAAGGCTTCACTGCACAAAGGACAAGGAAGGGAAAAATGCAAAGTAATTGTTACCAATTGATTTTCTAGGGTGGAGCACTAGTATGCAATGCTCTGCTGCATCTTTAACAATTCTAACTTTCCCTTCCTCAAGGAAGCACTCATGACATACATACCACTACTCTTCTCTCTCCCTCAAATGACCAGTTATCTGCTGGATGAGAAAGTAGGTATCTAACCTGGGCAGACCATTATATTTTTAAAGTAGCCACACACAAACCATTTGTGGCTTGCTTTCACCCTTTCAATATCTGCTATGAAAAGACATTATAAAGGTTCTGCAGTGAGCTTTAAAACATTGGGGTGTGGGGGTTTTTGATGGCTTTTTTTTTTTTTGTAAAAGATAGGAAATGGAAATCACCCTTGCTGGAATTGTCAGTATTCTGAGTATTTCCACCCCAAAGCCCTAGTTCACAAGAGACACAGGATAGGAGAATGTATGGGAAGGTCACAACATCGCCCAGCACATGACTGCCTCAAAGAGCTGGACCGAAGCACGGCCATGAATTCTGGTATGCTACACGCAGACTAGTACACTAGGTACTCCATCTTCTCGCATCACTTCTCACTAGTCTGCTCATCTAATGCATGTACTCTTCTTTATATTCAGTCACTATCACAGTCTGCAATTATTCTCACCAGCACACACCCAGAACAGACATAATTACAAATTCTGGTAACGTTTTACAAACATCTGAGCCACTGTTCACTATCAGGAATGAAAAAGGTAGCACTGAAGACTTAGGGTCATGCCATAGTCTAAACAAGGAATAAATTACATTTTAAGAACATGCAAGCAACAAACAACAGATGTCAAGGACAACCAGTACACCCTGTCTGACCCTTTATGAAAAGAATAAGGAAATGTGTACTATGAAGAAGTCTATGAAGAAGTGCAAGAAGAAAGACCGATGGTGTAAAGCTCTTAACTAAACACTGCATAGCCCCACACCTTTTGCCATCCTTAGGTGCCTTTGCCATTTTGATAAGTTTACATCAGAAGCCCATACAAAAAAAATGGAAAGTGGGAGAAGCAAGCTAGAAGCACCACTTAACAGACTGCTTAGCAGGCTACGTTTCAAGTCTTTTCTGTTCCCCAACACTTTGCCGAGCTGCCTCAGTTACTTTACCCAGTTAATTACTTTTAGTACATTAAGTGAGATGAGGCTACATTAACTATCCCAAGCAAGTTTTTGTACCTTGTGCTCTGAAACAAACTGGAAGTTTGGTCAAAGAGCCATCTACCACATATGAAAGCCTACACACAAGCGCTGGCAAAGTGAAACCCAACATGTCTTGGTTCTTGTACACCCAGTATCAACTTCAGATTTTAGCTGCTACAGTTCTCCAAGATGTTCAAGAAAATGGATTGTTAGAGGCAGAGAAGTACCCTAAGAACTGCTTCCCAGAAATGCGAGCAGAACACTTCTGTCTCATGTGTTCACTGTGATGATGCAGAGCACCTTGATCCCCTCCCTGTCCACAGCAGCATTTAAGCACTGTAGAAGCAAGACACCTGATCTAAGTGACAACAGGAAGGCACGGAGGGGAGAAACAGACTGGAAGCAATGCTAACAGCCGGGGAAGGAGAAACAGTGGCTGCAAGTAGTAGGAGGGGAAGGAGGAGATAGCTGCCCTCAGTCACTGACAATGACCATACAGCTATCAACGGAAGTACAAAGATGGTATTTTTCTTCTACACCTAGAAAGCAACAGAAGAGTACACTGAAAGCTAAGATCACAGAATTTATTATTTCCTTTGTCTTTGAGCTATAATGTGATAATGCAATTTGAATTCATGTATTTCCACGAATACATGGTTGCCATCAGGGAACAATCATAAATCCACCCATTGCGGATGCATTTAAGCTTTGCAAACCACTTAGGAAGTACTACCATAGAATTCTGCAATTACAGGAATGTTTGGTAATTGCAGACAGAAAAAATGAACTCTTATCTTTGTGTCCAACTTAATAGTGTCCCAGAAATTGTGAAGATTTCACAGGGGACTAGTCTTGTTGGCAGTCTTAATGGAAAATGCAGAAGACAAACTTGCTCTATCACCAAAACCAATTACATACCAACCATGTTTTCCACAGATTTTGTATCAACTTTACTAGCCTTCTGACAATGTACATTGCCACCTGAATACTCACCTCTTTCAGCTAACTACTATGCTGTCGAACACAGAAGTTTAGTCTGAAGACAGACAGAAATAGGAGGTGTGAGTTCTTCAAATAAAACACACACATGCAACCTGACAGAGTATGTTAAAAGAGCTTTTTTATGCACATGTCCAGTACAGAACAGGTAATGTTCCAATCCCTGATTCTTTATTTTTGGCAACATTTGAGGTGCCATAATTATTAGTAGGGGATACTGATGACCACTGAAACTTCCCACTTTTTGTCTACTACATTACGCTCAAAACGTAAGTTGGCACTGTAATACCAACTCAAATATTAGATCTGCACCTGTATTCCCACCATTTCAATGCTAACAGATGAACCTACAAAAGATTCTTTTGAAGTGAGAGTATAGAGAACATACTTTGTTTGTTTTTCAAAACTTAATGCAACTTAAGAACACATTATGGACTAACTCATGCCACAGGTTAAACATTACAAAGTATTTCTCAATCTGACCAATCTGATTTGTACTAAGCAGTCATTTTGGTAGAGATTTCGCAGTAAGATTTCAGAATGACAGCGGGTGCAAAAATATTTTTGCATACGTATGTAGGATGAACTGCTTAACTTATATAGGTAGAAAAGTAGATGAGAAAGCAGTTTAAAAAGCAGTCGAATGTTACAAATATTGCCTCACCTGTATGATCTGCTGTAATAGTCACGATCATCGTACCCTCTATCATACCCTCTGTCATAGTAATCTCGTCGTCGTGAGCTGCCACTACAAGTAGCGAAAGAGAATTACATTTAATAAAATATAAAACATTGATACGGTTTACAGTGCTTTTCTGTAGGCGTATAGTCAGTCAAGTATACACCATTTTAACTGGGTTATATTATTACCTTGTATCCTCACAGCTGAAATGACTGAAAGCACTCCTACTCTCCCATCAGTGCACATGGGAACAGAACTACTTAAATAATTGCTTTTTAAAATGCTTGAACTTTAGGACAGCTACTTTCCTCCTTGGTCTGAAACCTCTTAACCTTTTGATATCACAGGCACAAGAGAAATTCCATTCTGTGACAACTCTTCATTCACTTTTAACTCTCAGAAAGCTCCTTTTGGAAGAACTTTCCCATTAAAAAAATAACCTGCAGTCTCAACACATCATCAACTACATAACCACCAGCACCATAAGCTGAAAGTCTTGGGAAAGCAACTGGGAAATTACTTGGGAAAACAATTTACATTCTTGGCAACTTTAAATCACCACACAGCTGCTCAACTAGTATTTGTTAATTCACTCTTGAAAACTTGAGCTTGCAAAAGACATTGATATTTGAAGGTACATAGGACAACAACTTAAAATAATTTAGAAATTGTAAAAAAAATCTTATTGTAGACTTATTTAAATGTTTCGATACCTCATGCCTGGGCTGCATAACTAAGGAACACAGGTTTCTGCTCACTGTAATCCAGGCTGACCCTAGATCAGTCACTGACAAGTGCTATATAAATTAACCCCTCCTATTTAAAGAGCTGGAAAAATATGCATTACTACTGATGGCTGTCCACATGTAGTCTTTTTTTTTTTTTAATTCTGAAAAGCATCCTGTATCAGTTGAGTTTTTTAGTTTTCAGAAGCTTTGCCAGATAACCACATCAGTGTTAGCACAGCTCGTGTTAAGGAGACTTATTTTTTTCCCCCCCAAAAAAACGTAATTAGGCATCAACAGTGATCTTTGTATCTTAGTTTCTAGTACTGAAACATCCACATACTGTACAGCACACAAGTCAGAAGCAAGGGAACAGCTTTCAGAACAGTGCATTAATGCAAAAGCCTGATAAACTAGGAAAACCACACAGAATCAGGTCTCTTAGAGGGGATGCAGAACAGTTTTTGACAAAACAAAAGACAATTAATCCTATCCATACTGGTTTGGAAAAAAACACACACAGGTAACTTACTAAGTGGGTCTTCCCATATAGATTCCAGGGGTAGGTGTGTGAGGTCTTTTTGTTATGGAGAAGTCTACCCGGATCCTTCTTCCATCCAGCTCCATCCCATTGGCACGTTCCTTTGCCTGAGCAGGATGATAAAATACAATTAGCTGTAAGTATGAACTTTATTACCAACGCAAGTTTCTAACCACTGCTTCAAGTATTAAGAGAAGTCCTAAAATGGCTAGGATGCACATCCAAGTTTCACTTATGCCTTATACATAACACCGAACCTAAACTCTAAGACATTCTAGGCCAGCTGGATATAAGCTTCAGTAACCACTTAAAATATAACTGATATTGCATAAAAAGCCTAAAAGGAACATAATGTAACAATTGTTTTGGTACCTCTGTTTCTACCATGATTATGAGGAACCTTTGAACATGCTTATGTAGCGACATAAAACTA
>NW_009204832.1:15230-27878 GCF_000690835.1 Fulmarus glacialis
TCCAACACGCAACATGAAGAAAAGCATTTAGAAGTTAACAGAAAAGCACTCTTAACCTACATCCAAAGCTCCAACCTAACATGGAAGTCTTCATGCCAAATTTGGAAAAGACGACACTAGAAACTTTAGTGGAATTTGTGCAAAATATAAGCCTAGTTGCAGCCCATAAGCACGCTGCTCTCCAAGGGCTGGCGTGAGTGTAGAATTCGACACCTGGCGAATATAGAATTCCCTGTTCATTCTGTAGCACTTGTAAGCACAAATCCCGTAATTTGTTACATGGTATTGACACTGCTTCAATTTACTGAATCCCTTAGGGTTTCCCATGGACGTCTGCAAGGACCAGGAAGCCGCTGCGCATTTGCCTGGCCTTTTATTTTCAGAAGAGATTCCCCTCCCTCCCCCTCTCCCCCTTTCAGACTGAAGCACTAGAAGTCAGCAGAATGCACGCTAGCGCTCCTACACAGAACTCTGAAATGGCTGTCTGGTCCACGCTGAACATGCCTGTTATTAAATATCAGATCACATGTGGAGTTAGGAAGGAACCCACATCTCATAGCCTCTCCACTCTCTCCTCTGGTACACAGTAGGTAGGTATCTTTTGAACCAAGACTCTGACATTGATTATGAGGTGCCAAGTATTTTTTAGGCCCTGAGAAGCCAGGGAAGAGAAGATACGGTGGACTAGCTTGCATTATGATTATTTCATATAGTCAAAAGGAATTAACATTAAAGGTTCCTATACCATTTTAAAGGTCAAACAGCGAGTTTCCCCAGGCTATATCCTGTTACAGAGTATATATCTCAGCAACTGAGAACACAGCAAACGTGCTATACGTTCTGTATCCCAACCTACTTCCTTAGCATCCTCAACGTTTTCGAAGTACACAAATGCAAATCCTCTTGAACGCCGAGACTGCTGATCATACACAATGGAAACATCAGCAATTGGACCATACTTGGAGAAAACTTCTCTCAGATCTCTTTCTGTGGTGTACAGACTCAGTCCAAACACGCCAAGACAACAATTTGGGTCAGGATTTGCCTAAAAGAAAGCATAGATAGATAGGTGTTAGAATAAAATTTCTTGGTTTTGCAGTACAAGGTCTTTCACAAGTTCTGAGTGTCAGAGCTTCAAGCCAAAACAAAAATGAAAAAAAGATACTGCTGAGATTCCGGTTGGGTTAACTTGCTAATAGACACTATTGCAATCAAACCTACAGATACACAAGCCTCCTTTCACAAAAATACTTTGCATTTCTCAGGGTACCGTACAAACTACACTTACAGCACGTAATAGGTACTGTATTTAAGAAATTTTCCCTCCAAAGGCTGGCTGATGACTGTTGAATGTGGAGAGATATATAGACACACAGAGGCCTGAATCACACCTTCATTTGTGTTAGTTATCGCTTTTCCCCCCTACTTTAGCCTGCACTACACCGCGCTCAGCCACCTGAGCAGCTAAAAGCAAGCTGGTTTGCATGTTCATTTAATAAAGACACCATCAAAACAGCTTTTAATGAAATGTTTTAGTTTTCCAGGCTTTTCAAGAAAAGCACAAATGTTTCTCCCTCCTAATTCTACCCCCACCCTTGGCTGCACACATTCACTCATTTATTACAACAGGTATAGTGACAACAGCCTGCACTGGTAGCACT
The DNA here is from genome assembly GCF_000690835.1 of Fulmarus glacialis. Classification (NCBI taxonomy): domain Eukaryota; kingdom Metazoa; phylum Chordata; class Aves; order Procellariiformes; family Procellariidae; genus Fulmarus; species Fulmarus glacialis. Next base: position 16,892 of record NW_009204832.1, read on the forward strand.
TCTAAAGGCATCTGTTAAAAAACAGACAAACAAACAAGACACCCCCACCCCATAATCCTAAGCAAACTTATGGAGATCCATGGCTTATCAAAAGCCAAATGACAATTAACCTCAGCAATATCTTTTAAATAGACCTGAGCAGGAAGCAGAATGTTCTTCTGGAAAACCCCAATTAATTGAGTGATTTCAGGATGTGTTCAGGACTATGTATGAGTCATCTACTTCTGTAACAGACATACCCTGTTTCCAATATGACGTCTGCGAGTAGACATGGGTGAATGGCTGTGACTGTGTCGTCGCCGATAATCCCGACTGTAAGACCTACTTCTGGATCTCCTATGAGAGCGGGAACGAGAGCGTGATCTTGTGTAGTGTCTACGGGAACTCCTCCTTGATCTAGATCTGAGGAAAAAAAAAAAGAAAAAGGTACAGTTGGGTTTGTTTGGTTTTTCTAACCCTTCAAAAATACATCAGATATTCACAAACAAAAAACCCACATAACCATTTCCTAAAAACCTGCAGTACCACGTGATTCAGCTATAATCAATTCAGTCACTATTCTCAAGGACTGCGTACTAAATCTTTACAATTAGATCACTGTAGATGCTCTCAGAGCATTTCTACTGCAGAAGAGGAACCTCAACTTCCATTTTAGCTTTTAATTCCCCAATAGCTTTTAACTTTCTCTAAAAAGGCTATCTTGGTTTGACACAGTATATGCTTAGAATATTCACAGCATTTACAGTAGCATTTAAGTAAAAACAGTTGGGGTGGCTTTCTTTTAAAGACTTAACAGAAAAAGGGAACAGGAGTAAATATGACTTAATATAAAGCATGTACGATTGCAGAGGTGCACACTTCTGCTTATTCTAGCATTCAGAATAGCACTGCTTTCAGCGACACTGAAAAGCAAATACACTTTTCACAGTGCATAATTACAAGCACAGAAGTCTGGCAAATGCTCCTGAAACAAAGCTGAACACAGTTGAAGAAATTAAGCTGTAGTAGGCTTATTTACCTTCTGGTATTTCAACAGTTATTTAACATTAGCTGTTCATGAATGTTTACATGTTCACACTTCAAGTGTATTTAGGCAAAGGTGCAACTGCTTACTAATTTCAGCCCAGGCCTCCTCAGAACACTTCCACAAATGTTTTCTGACAGCACTAGGTATGTGGAGATGGGGTTCTGAAACACTTCAATTCCTTCTACTAAACCCTCAGCCCTCCCAACACAGACAATCTTAGTTGAAAAGCTGGGCAGCCACTTAAACGGGAGTATTACGCCTGCTGATGGCAGTCACTGAATAATCTGCATTCCACACAACTACAAAAAAAATCACTGCAAGGCTAAGAAGGGCAATAAACAGTTTAATATTCAAAGGCTCCTAGTCATAAATTGTTAATCTTCCGACTCTTGTTTGTGTCTTAAATGTCCTTCCTCTAGTTTATGGAAGCCAAGGTAGGAAGTACTGACCAAGACCATAAGCCACCATCAATGCACAACCATGTTTCACAGTAACACCACAACTACACTGGCATGAATGAAGCTCTTAACCTGAACCCGCTTTTACTCCTGAGCATTTAACAGCTTCTTCCGCAGTCAGGATTTCTCACTAGGTAAGTGTCACCAGACAGCCAAATTGCACAATATACACTCTGTACATTACAGGCCTCCTTAAAGAAAAGCCTTCCACCTTGTCAGAAGTGAGCTAGCTAAGTTCTGTCTTCCTCAACATGAAGCATGTATACACGTGCAGGAGAAATGACTTCAGTGTGTCCCATTACAACACTTCTAACTACGTATTTAGAAAGAATGAATTATTTTTGGCAACAGAAAGTAAAAAAAGAGAACTTCCCCAAGGCAGGGAAGACAGTAAAGAAAGAATAAATAGTAATAATAATAATAAAAAAAGAAGTTCAACACATGCATACAGCCACATTTCAACCGCTAACGTAGGGAAAAAAAAAAAACCAGAAGGCAAACACAGAACGGATGTTCCAGGTAACAGAATGCACCCATTACACTGAACAAGAGCTGGACACTTCTAAACCAGGCAATCCATTATGTGAGAACAAAGCTTATTTTAAATAGGCACTGCTTCTATTGCTGCCTTAAATGTCATACTGCCATTATCCTCCTTTGCTGCAAAGCCACCACTGCTGAAAATCCTATTCCTTCATTAAGAATTGTTTAGATTTCACAGAGTCAGCCAAAGATAATAAGCTTGCTATGCTGCTGATCAAAACTTCAATAAAAGCAGATTTTTAAATCACGTACATTCACTCCCCAACTGATAAATACGCCAGAACACAGATTTGTTCCCAAATCAAAGTTTAATTTATAAAGCTGGTAACTCAAGAATACATTTGCAACAGAAACTGTCAAGAAATATGAAAGTTCTCACAAGGTTATTTCTCTGCTGAGAGCCAGAGTTAGATGACCTGCTCATGATCACATCTAAACGTGTGACGGCACTGAAAACAGATACAAGTATGTTGGTTCTAAATATTTGCCTTGACACAATTCTGCCCCAATCTGCTAATGAACACACTCTAACTCTGCAATATACTTCCACTATTTCCAGCCATAGGCATTTTCAAGACAGCTGTTAAATGCTCAGGAAGTTGTGGTAGTCATAAGCTTCTACTTTTGTTCATCAAAAAGTAAAAAGTCAATTGCCAGGGTATTATTTAAAGGGTGATTTCTTCTAAGAGTCAACGATTTGCCAGGTTTCCCGTAAATTCTACATCTTGTATTTGCTTCTTCCAGCATTTTATACAATTTGTGATTGCATTCTTACACAGCATTATGGTTATTCTGCAAGTGAGAAACATGGTGCTTTAAAGAGTATGGAATCCCTAGGGGTTATGGATTAAGGTGCTGAAGGACATGCTGGGCTGGGTCCTGACTCTCTTGTTATTTTAAAATTAACAGGTTCCCCAAAGGTAGTGTGCAGTCTCTGTCCTCTGAGGTTTTCAAAACCCAACTGGGTAAAGCCCTGAGAACATGGTCTGAGACCAGAGCCAACTCTGCCTTGAGCAGGATTTTGGACTGGACCTTTCCTCAGCTGTCCTATGAACCTCTCATGATAGCAATTCCAGAGGTCACTCCAATTTCATACTCTATAAAGTGGTATTACTCTACCAAGTATTTATTAATTTAATTTGACGTATTTGTTCTTGCACTATGGGGATTGCGAAGTGCATGATTTGACACTTGTGACTGTGCCTGAAGTACACATTAAAAACAAGCCCATTCCTCTGCTGTCAAAGTTTCCCAAGTATTTCCCTTCTCACAAAAGCCTTTCAAACTGAGCACTTCGATCTTGCAAGGAGACTTAAAAACACAGTATTTCATAGTGTTTTCCATCATGGGTGATTGCTAATAGCACAATGTCTTCCAGAGTTGTCATCCTTCCTCCAGCCTGACCACCAGGCTTTGGCAAGCCTAATTCATTGCTTACACACATAAAAAGTACATTGTGAACAGCTCAACTGGAAACCCTGCTGCCAAACCCCACGTTTTTTAACCTGAATGCTTACGAGTAAGTAAAGGAACTATCAACACATTCACTTCTGCAGTCAGCGCTGAATTATCTAGACTCTTAAGAAAATAATGTCATTCACCCATTTACAGATTTTGCTGCCTCTCTATTCATTCTTTATTAAATATGTACCTCTTACATGGCACACCTGGTAAAGCCAATGTAAAGTGGCTAGCAGTGATGTTTATAGTCTTTATTTTTGGACCATCAGCATATTTTATGTCTCAGTTATGCCTGTTAACGGTTTCAAGAAGAATTCTGTCACTGTGCACAGCTTGTTTAGCAGATGAGTATAAGGACAGGTAATACATATATTTGTGTTGCCACGTAACAAATACAATAAGCAAGCTACTTTCTTCCACAACTTTTTTTGAGAGCTTGGAAAGCTGTCTAATCTTTAAAACTTTCCAGCCTGTTAATTTTCAAGTTAAATTAATATATATTTAAAAGGTCAGACAGATGTCTGTTGAAATTCACATTTATCTCTACTGCTTCTTTTTCATGGAATATACTATTGACTACTCCAGAAATATCAGCTTCCAGTGAGAAAACGTAATACATTAACTGACCTAAAATGGAAAATCTGCTGATGCATGTATTTCTTTTAATGCACAGAAAAACTAGCATCTAGAGTTCCTAATGCTTCATGCTCAGAAACTAGCCATTATTCTAAGACTTAATAGGCAGGCCACCTCCAAACTGTATCAGCAGAGATACAAGCCTACTGAGGCAGCTGACTACCTCTTAAAAAAGCTGCAAAAAAATCCAACTTGATAGTTTATCTTTTCAAATCCTAAAACCACACATGCCCCTTCGTATTCAATGTCCACAAATCACCAGTTATCTCTAGAAACAGAATTGGGCTACATTGGACGTCAGTTCACCTCTGACATAACCATCTGACTTGCGAAGAGGAGGAAGAGGTAAAAGAAATAAACTCACCTGGATTCAGACCTGGATCTAGATTTTGACCTGGAACGCCTGGAATCCTCCTTAGATCGAGATCTTGCAGGGGTGTGTCTCCCCGACTTGCCAGACCCATGAGCACTTCCGCTTCTGGAAGCAGAACGGGATTCCTGCACGCAGATATTGAAAGCCTAATTTGTACACAATTTCTCGTTTACCTAAGGTCTGTAAACAAGCTCCAGTGAAATAAATGGTAAAAATTCATATCTATGTGTCCGGGCAGTTGGCATTAGAACTGCCTAGATTTTTAAGAAGGTTTTTTTTTTTTTTCCCTGGTAGACACTTCTTTACCCTGCATATACTTTTGCTATTAAACAGATAATGCATGCATGTTTAGCAAAATATACAGGGACACATAAACAGACTAGTAATTACTTAGCGTAGTGCTTTCAGATTCCAGATTACTTCTTATCTTAACTTCATTTTTATTCCTTTTCTTCATTCTTCCGTTTCAAATTCTGACTTCTTTCATCTTCCCCACTTCACACAAATTGCTCAATATTCTACAAGTGGGACTTCTGGTCTGATAATTAGCATGCATTCACTTTCTTTTTTTTCAAATTTCAGCTTCACTTATTCCTGAGCTTCAAATAATTCTCATTTATAAAACTTGTCAAATGGCGACTTCCGCATTTTCCTTCTTCAACATTAACCTTAATAGAAAAAGAACAGGATGAAGAATATTTAAAAACTCCAGGATAAAATCTAGTGCCAAAACTGAAACTAGAAAAAAAATGTTTTGTGGACTTTTACTATATATGCAGTTCAAGAATTGAATCTACCGAATGCCCTACTATTTTATAAACAGATTCAGTCAATTCAGTTTAACTTAGTACTAAGCAACTGAATTCGCTATTTATGCCTATATTTAATAGCAAATGCACAGTGGATCAACTGAATACCTACTAATGAATTCTAGCATTAGGAAACTCAAAATACTTTGTACTGTCAGCCACATACCTAGACAAAATCAACAAGAAGTGACTTAAGTAAGGTCCCTACTGCGGCCAGAGACGACTAACTGATGTGCTTTTTGAATGCAGAAAGCACAATGCGGTTGGTCCTTCAAAGACTTACAATTATGTTACTTTTTGGGACATTCTTGCAGTTTAAAGGCCTAGTTTGAAGGTTTATGAGCACACTCACACCTACACTGCCTGCACAAGTGGGATTACATATGCAGGCTTCATGCTTCCAAGTAAATCATCATTTTCCACCATCCGAAAATGCAATTCTGTGCAAAACACTCAAACACTGTTCTGGAATAATACCCCACCTACTCTATTATTTACTTGTAATCTTCTTTGGTAATGACTTAACCTAATTAGCATTTTCAACTTTTCTATTTTTATCAGTATAACGCTTAACTTCAGTCACACGGCTTAAACACTTGGTTTGAACACACTAGAAGGTATTATTTATTTCAAGATATTAGAGAAAATTTAAAATTCAGCAGCAGAATTCTGTTTTTTTTCCTAAAAACAAATAATTTCAAATTTTGTCAATTCTGATCCAAAATGCTCACTAACACCACCAGAGTTGCCAGACTTTTCTCAAAAATCACTTGTTCTATCTTTGTAACATCTCTTAAACTTGAATGCTCAACTTAATGCACGTTCCATCCTAAGCATTCAGAAATTCATTTGCTAAACCAAAATTTAATCGTGCTTAAACCACTTCCATACAACTTAAAAAAAGTTTAGCTATTTACAATTGCCTACCCTACAATACCAGGGGGACAGGACACAACTTGCAGGATAAAGCAGATTTTCAATTAATACCAAGAGCAACAGAAATAAAGTAAAATTGATCAAGGCCATATTCTTCTCTGGCAGAATGTCTAAGGAGGTGTTCTAAACTACAGCCACCTCCTATACTAACCCTGAAAAGGGCAGTGCAAATATGGAGAACTAATTTAAATTACAAATAACAATTTTAACCTAAACCCATGACTACCTTCAAAAGAAAACAATCCATGGCGATGAGTTCTGAGTTCATGTATTAATTTAGCCGTAAGTCGCCTTCAACTCTTAAAAAGAGTTAAGACAAAGCAAGATGGAAGAAGGGATAAAAAACCAGAACTAAGGCTGTTCTTCATCCGGGGAAAAATACTTCCGTTCACGAAACATAACACTTGACAGATTCAGGTTAGACAGAAGGAGCCATGTCCACATAGAGGTGGTCTAATACTGAAAAGGACACAAGAAATGCACGATGGGAGGGAAGCAGCAGGGAGGATCTTGCCCATAAACATACCCCATACCCTTTTTAGAGTTTTTAGAAGTCAATAAGCTTTGAAGAAATCAGTAGAGAAATGGTATTAGCACAAGCAAATGACTGAAGTCTTCATCTGTTTGATACATCTTTTTTGGATGATCTTTGCTGTATTGTGTTAAGATTGATGTGGAACCGGACACCTAGGATCTGAGAAGAAACTTAGGAAGAAAAAAAGCTTAAGACAACTGTCTATCTAAACCAGAAAATTAAACAGCTGGCTTATTTTCATCTAGCTCCTTTGGACTTTACAACATTTTCCAGCTTTTAAACATCCACGTTTTGTTTCCAGATCATCCTTCTTCGAAACCTTTATCTTCAGGATTTTTACAGGATTATGCCACTTCTTTATTACTTCCAGCCTCAAAGGAATTCATTGCACCTCACCTGCTCCGGATATTACTAAGACTGGTAATAAGCCCTAAAATTTCAAAGTTGTTACCCTCCCCACCCCAACCCCCAGGAAATCCTCCCTACCCAAAATTTCAAACACCAGGAACCTGCAGCACTCCGAACTTAGTTTACGCCCCATTATACTGACACTGATTGAGCGTCCACACAAGCCACTCCCACAGCTCACTTAAACTGGAGAGTTTCTACTAGCTGGTTTTGTTGTTCTTGATACATTTTCTTTTTCTACTTTTTGCTCTTTCACTTTGTGAATTTTAAGTTTTTTAAAAATGCCAAAGTAGGCTCCTGTCATGACATGTGGAAAAAGAGAGAAAAAACAACCTTCTTTATCCTACCTATATTCAAACACTGCTGGTAAGCAGATCAAGACTGGTGTTCACTGTTCAATAACCATTTTTTTTCCTAACCTTGAATTTGTGAAGTGTAGATTTTAAAAGCCACCAGATCCCTTGATCTTTACCAACAGTTCTTCCCCTTCATCAGGCATTACTGGAATTCAGGTGGAAGTCCTGAAGTCCAGGCTTGTGGTTTCCAAATTATTCTTTCCATACTTTAAGCATATTAAAACCAATGTGTAATACTGTAGGGATGATATTTTTAACACATTCATAAAGATGCATTACAGCCATCCACTCTATAAGCAGGGAACATCACAACAGGATTATTTGGGGGGCAGTAGATGGAAAAGGTTTCCATGGGCAGAAGCAGTTGTAAGCTATGTAAGTGAGGACCATGTGTTCTTTGCACTTCTGAGATCCAGTTTTTCCTCACGGGAATAGACATTACAGATTTCAGCTACTTAACAATGTAAGATACAGTCAAAATTATTCGTATTTTTAAAATCCTAAATCCCTATAAACTTGTATTTCCACTTGTTTTCCTAAAGAAAGGTACAGCCTCACATTATCAAATCTGCAGTCAGATTTATTCAAGGTGTAACTGTGCTCACTTCACATTCGTTCAACCTCTCTACTACTGAATTTAGCAATTGATCCAACAGAAAAACAACAGCTTTTGCCTCTCTTCCCCCTGAAGCATACGATCACCAGATCACATCACTGCTGGGGGGGCTGGGAATCCACTCAAGAGGGAAAGCAGAACAATGCCCTTCCACAACAGTTTCCAAACTCCACCAAAAAGAGAGAAGAATGTGTTTTGAAAAATCAAGCCAACAGACCATGAGCACAGAAGCCCAGCTTCCCCCCACCACCTCTGCCCCTCGCGCTGACCCTGTGGGCTCATTCAGTGCACCAAGCTGGCAGGAAACTAATCCATCAGCAAAACGCAAATTATTTTCTGACAGCTTAGGGTACTGAATCAGCCCACCAGGAAGTCAGATCAAGTGCCTGCTGATGAAGGAGGAACACAAGACAATGACCTATCCTTTTGGTGGCATCAAGCTATTTGTTTCTAACCTTCTCAAACTGCTTCCTTAAACCTTTTTCCACAACTTAGTAATAAAATCAACACATGTATTTTCTAAAATGCTAAGTACCTTGCAAGTAGATCTATAAATTGCGCATTTATACCATTCAAATTACTCTGATAAAAAAAGCAAAAAACCTGACTACCATATTAAAGTTTCTGATCAGACACATACCAAGTAATCACCATGAGTATTAACTAATTCACAGAATGAGACTCACTATTTTTTCCTTTAACTAGTCTTCTTTCCAACCCTTCCATGCCTGAATCACATGCACTTCAGTGAGCACAATTTCAATGAATGAAAACAAAATAAAAGCGACTTGGAAAAACATGGTATTTATTACAGCACACTGACAGTATTTGAAGTATATTCCAATATTTGAAGTATTGGTAGCATTTAATAATTTATAGTCTCTTCAGTTTAAAAAAGTTTCCAGAAGTACAAAGTACAAACTGTAAAAGAGAATTTGACTGGGGTTTTTTTTCCTTCTTTTTTTTGTTTTCTTTTTAAACTGTGACATAACCCAGCTTAAGTTTGTGTTACTGCTGAAATAGCAAGTCCCATTACTTGCAAAAGCACCTGGTATTTCTTCTTCATCCCCAATGCTGACATTAGGACTCGTGGCTACACAATCAAGTCAAGCCTGCAAACCAATGCAGCTGGAAACGGAATCAGAAAAAAAAAATTTCAGCTGATTTAATTCCCAGATATGACTGACTATACAAACACTAGTACAAAGGAGAAAGCAGGAACACATTTTCAGGAGCACAATTCTTGTTGGCAGCATGGACTTGGAACAGCTTAACAGACAGTTGTAAAGTCATATCCTAGATTATTTATCCAAACACTGTTTCTACCCTGCGGAGACTTCAGCACTTCCAGCTTGAAAAAGTAGAAAGCCGCTGACTCGGTAAAATATAAGCCTTAAGTAAGCAAAAACCATCATAAATAACACTGGCAATAGCATTAGAAAAGCCACTCCCTGATCTAGTCTGAAATAGCAGGTTTGTAGTTTTATCTTTTAGTTTTACAAACATGTACATTGCATACAACTTACCTACTTATGATTCACAAAAGTTCAGACATAACTCATTTTAAGCCTTGGTGAAGACTGCCTGCACATGTTTTTTTTTTTTTATAGAAGTACAGAAAAGATAAAAGAAGGTGGGACAGCAATTGCTATCCTATCATACTCTGCACAATTAAGTTTCAAAAAGACTTTGCTATAAAGGTTTTTACATTTCCACTCATTCTGATTGAAAATACAATGCAGGTTGCCCTGGCAAACTTCACTAAAGTTGGGCTACCATCTTAAATTGGTTTTCAGTCTGATTTGCACAATAGCAATTAAATCAACTTTTTAAAAAACTAACACAGAGAAATCCACCTTGAGCAATTCAGAAGTACTGCTCCCTCACTAAAAATATACCAGTTGTAAGACTGACATGAAGACATCAATGAAAAGGTAATACTGGGGGTGGTACAGGTCTACTCTTTAATCTTTCAGCATTCACTTCCATCTAGCATTTTTAGCTTCCTGGAGACCAAATTTTTCTAACCTAACCTACCTTGAAGCAGAAACACTCATACTACTAAAGCTTATTATAGTGAATCTGAATAAGAAAAGGCCATATTCAAAGAAAAACACTGCAAGACACTGCAATTTTGTGCTCAGAATTATGACATTCTCTTTAATTTTTTTTGCCACGTCCAGTGAAGGTTTAAAATTGAAACTACTTATCACCTCCACAACTCCCTCTGATGCTGCAGTAAGTTAAAAAGACTGATGCTAAAAAAAAAACCCCAAATACAGTATTGACCCCTGCGCTGCACTTGTCTGTTGCAGTAAAAATTAAAGACCTCAAAGGAAAACAAGAGTGATTCACTAAAGGAAAACCAACTATAGGTAATCTGTATTGCAGATGTACACCACAAATGTGAAGCTTAGCAAGTCATCTACTGCGATATTAGTAAAATTCCCTCCAGACAGTAACACCTTGCAGTAACTATGCAGTTTAAGAAAACATCTACTGCAGGTTTCACAAAGCAAGGATATTGCCTTAGCACTAAGCGCCTTCAGTCTGACGTTTAACCCTTCGACTACTGCAACCACATTTAAATTAAATTAGAGACCAAGCCACCTGGATGCAAGGCTGCAACTACATCAAGAAGCAGAGTTAGTATTTTACAAGCAAGCGCGAGGAGCAGCAAATCGGAGCTCAATTTAGAAAGTAATTCACCAAAAGTGAATTGCAATGCAGCTTTGGAGAGAGTGTAACAAAGGCTCAGACTACTACCGGCTCGGGATTCTCCTTCCCTACCCAGACGTTACCTAACAGGGCTGGGGAATGGAGGACGTG
>NW_009204833.1:0-32231 GCF_000690835.1 Fulmarus glacialis
GGGGAGGGGGAAGGGGGGAGGAAGGGACAAGTTTCTACCTATGCTTTAGCTACAAAAGTGACTTTTCATTCTGTGTAACTTCCTGGTGGATAGCTCCAAAATACGTGGGTTTTAGTCTTGTAACTGGGAAAACAGAGAGGACAAAAAATGTAGGACAGAAAATCGCATAGTGATTTTTCAAAGCCACGCTGAGGACTTGGCCATGACGTTTCTCTGAGTTGTTAGACATGTGTGGTAGTTCTTTGGCACAGCTGGAAAACCTGAGAATTATTCTACCTCTGTATTAAAGTTGTAGCTGGTCAGTGTCTGGAGAAAAAAAATAATGGTGACCTACTTATGCTCGCATGCACATGTGTCTGAAACAATGCTACAAGAAAATTTAATGACAAATTCAGAACACAGGTTCCAAGCCTGACTCCAGTGTGCATCTTCATCAACGTACTGTCAGTAAGCAGATCTTATATTTTATTTAGTTGGTACGAATTGTACTAAAAGAACCTTAATAATCTGATGGTAACAAGATGCATGTGACAGTTCTTTATTAAATTTGTCTCTGAATACCAAATTTCAGTTCAGAGGTGCTTAAAGTTATGTGAAAGCACCAGAAAGGTTACATTTTCATCAAAACACCCGATTATTTTGAAAATTATTTTGAGCTGGTTAGTGCACATCTGTAATTAAGTAACGTTTGTCTCAAGTCGTGAGGTAACAGATTTTGTATTTTGTTTTTCCTTTGAAAACCAGAGCAATCAGATGGCTTATGCAGAAAGTTGGAAAAAGCTTGTATTAGTCCCAAGCCTCAAAAACCATGGGATAAAGACGCCTGGGAAATTCCACGGGAATCAATTAAATTAGTGAAGAAACTTGGAGCTGGTCAGTTTGGAGAAGTCTGGATGGGTAAGTTTATTTCTTTGGAAAGAGTATTTAAATCTGCTGAAAGAGGTGTCATTTCAGAGTCATTCAGAATAATAGTGGACATGAACCTGGTCCGATATACTTGTAAAACAGCACAGTCAGGCCCAGAATATACCTTCTTGTGAGGAGAGAGGATTTGCGAAGGGGAGAGATATCTGATATCATGGAACAAATCCTCTGGTGTCTTTTAAAGGAAGAAAAACATAGTGAGTAAGCACTGTAATTTAGAGGGTTGAAGACAATAGGGGTTTTTTTGGTTGTGTTTTGTGGGGGAAGTAGAAGGTTATAGTAAGATGTGACTCCTGATTCTCAAAATCAGTGGGCATCTCAGAACTTTGTTTCAAATCAGAAAGTGGTAAAGAACCTGAAATAGAAAGAAATCGTGTCTTTTAGTGAATTATGTATGGAGTTTTCATTGTCTCATGGTAAAGAAGAGGCTGCAATATAATGCATGGGACTGCCATACTGGGTGAAAAAGGGGAATATTTAATCCAAGATTATTGCCTCCCAGATTGCTGCTGAGAAAGCATGTGACTCATGTAGTAAGAAGATTAGAGATTGATCACCCCCTACCTTGAACTATCATGCAGGTCCCCAATAATGAAAGTGTCATAGGACTTACAAGTTGTAAATGTTACTATATATCTGGCAAAAAATTACAGCGTTAATTATTATAACCGTAATTAGCTTTGCTCATAAACAATCTTATTTTCTCAGCCTCAGTGACTACCTGTGGCAAGGGGCTATGACAGCTGTCTATCACATTCTGCAAAAAAATTTAATCCTCTTACTTTTGAAATGCTGTCTATTCAGGGATCTGAGTATTCTTTTGGGTTCCATATTGCATGTTCTGTGTGCTATTCATTACTTACACACTTGTTTCTGGTTACCATCTTATCTGAGATAAACTATACCTGTCTCCCAAAGGCTTCATTATGGTGTTTCTTCAGGCCAGATTATTGTCTCAACCCTTCCCTGAATCTCCTTTTTGGAGGTTATATTTAAATAGTAATGAAATTGCTATTATAATAATAGAACGGGTTTTGTTGTGGGTTTTTTTTTTTTTTAACAAGATTCTATAGGCAGGGCATTTCTGAGCAACTTAAAAGTATATTGAAAAAACTTATTAGAAGACGTAAAGCTGTGAAGGGGTCTCGACCCAGGGGAGTGTGGCAGGCTAACAGGAGTGTCATTGCTTGGAAGAGATGTTCGCATTTAGAAAAGTAAAGCACAGAGTGGTGCTGTTTGAATGGCAAATTCCACACACAACTACAGTGTCAATCAGAAAGATCTAATTCAGTCATAGGAGCAATCTTTTGATATGAATCATGTAAAAAATGCAAGCAACGCGTCTCTATAATATAACATAATAGCCAAATTCAGCCTTTTATCTGCCTTCATGAGAAAAGGCTTAAGAAACCCTCTAGCTATGATATACATGAGTGACAATTTACATACTAGTTAAGACAAGCGTCAGCCATTGTGCAGTTTTTTTCTGTCTCATAAACCAGGGCAAAAAAATGTTTAACTGACACTGAAATGCTATGAAAGGCTTTGTAGCAGAAGGTAATCACCTGCTTGAAAATGTAGATAATTTTGGGAAGTGACTACTTCTGCCCATACACGCACAAAGGCATAAAACTTTAAAAGGGTGTTTCTGGTTCAAGATGTTTCCTCTTGTTTGTGTCATTATTTTAACATCTAAATTGGGCCTAACCCCTGCATCTGAATTGCTGCACTGTGAGAAAAATTAATGTACTGTGAAAGCAATCGCTGTGTTTCCTCTTCTCTGCTTCGTTTCTGAAGCGAGAGAAGCTGATTTGCATGGCGCAGGTCCTCTCGAATCAGGAGCGTGGTTAATCTTAGAACCAAGGAGGTTCAAGCTGGAAAAGACGTATCAGGTCAGCTGTGCAGGCTATCAACAAACACCGTGTATTGTAATGATCAACCAGGGGCATCAGGAGTCATCTAGAGGTACTGAGAAATAACCTAGTTGTTCCGCTCTCCCCATTAGAGAGCTAGTTGTTACGCTCTCTCCTCATACAGAACAAAATTATTTTTCAGCCATAGTGTGAATTAGAGAGAGAGAAATATTGTCCCATGGTTTACTTACTAAATAAATAAATTTCTTCTGATAAAGGGTACTTAGAATTGTGGTTTCAGAGGGAATAGTGTCCCATTCAGAGGAACTGGGCTCCCCCGTAAAGAGAGATACAGAGATACTGGAGAGAGTCCAGAGAAGGGCCAGAAAGATGGTTAAGGGACTGGAGCGTCTCTCCTATGAGGAAAGGCTGAGAGAGCTGGGACTGTTCAGCCTGGAGAAGAGCAGGCTCGGGAGGATCTCATCAATGTATATGAATACCTGAAGGGAGGGTGCAAAGAGGACAGAGCCAGCCTCTTCTCAGTGGTGCCCAGTGACAGGACCAGAGGCAATGGGCACAAACTGAAACACAGGAGGTTCCCTCTGAACATCAGGAAACACTTTTTCACTGTGTGAGTGACCGAGTCCTGGCACAGGTTGCCCAGAGAGGTTATGGAGTCTCCATCCTTAGAGATATTCAAAAGCCAGCTGGACACAGTCCTGGACAACCGGCTCTAGGTGGCCCTGCTTGATCAGGAGCGTTGGACCAGAAGCCCTCCAGAAGTCCCTTCCAACCTCAACCCTTCCGTGATTCTGTGATATACGGGGAGATAATGCTGTTACTGCAACGTGAAGATATGCCAGTGTATCTTTTATAGTCTTTTATTTTTAGTTTGTCCATAAGTACTCTTTGGCCTTCCAAGTTGACGTTTTCCTCTTGCACATTTTGGAGGGAGTTAGCTTATGTTATGGGAGGACTAAGAAAACCTTAGGAACAAAAAGCAGACCCCCGTATCCCCCAAGCACTCGGCTGTGCTCCTGTGTCACCTGTGCAGAGAATCTTTGTCACTTACGAAGTGGGCAGGTGAATCTCCTCCAACTCTGAAGAGTTTCTTTTACACAGAGAAAACTTGCTATAATGGACCATCAATTTCCCAGTTTTGTCTATCACTGCAAGTGCATTTAATGTCTTTCTTCATTACAGCTATGTGTAATTTTATACATTTTATAAAGACTTTCTGTTTTTAGGCTACTAAGTTAGTGTTTATATGTGTGTTTTGGACATCAGCTGTGCTGACAAGATAGATGAAAACAGCACGGCAGAGTTGTGTTCACATTTTATGCACTGCACCATGGAAGCGGTTAGAAAGCTGCAGCCTGTGCTTTCTGCCTTCGCATTTAATGGGCCGTTTGGAGATGAGCTAGAGACGGAGCTAGTGTTGCATTCCTCTGCTCTTCAGCTGAGTGATGGCTGTAGTTGGTGAAGGAGTGATGTGCTGACATGCAATAGGATGCAGAGAAGCTGCTGTTCCTCAGTCTCTTCCCCAGTACCTCCTGCAATCGCAACGGCCTGAGACATTATCTGGCTTCTAACAGTGTCATACCTCTGTAGCTCAAACAAGTTTTTCCCATATATATAACATATAACGTTGCAGGGAATTACTGTGAAAGTAGAGGAAGGAGAAAGCTGCATCTTGTAGGCTTCTTCATCTTCAGTCCTGGAGATCTGGTCAGAAATGGTAGGCTCAACCTCATTATTGTCTGTTATAAATTCATTTCACAGCTTAGTCTGATTAAGCCAGCACAAGAATCTGGGGGCAACCTGGCTGTCCAAGATACTACTCTGTCAAAATAATCATAATCAACTCCAAAATAAATACCTGAAACACTAACAGGTTTTGGAGGATTCCATTCTAACATGTAGAGAAGAACATGGCTCTCTGTGTAAGACATCATCACATTCCTCAGACTTGCGTACTATTCCTTACATCACATTTAATTTTTAACAGAAATCTAAACTGCAGAGAGGCTTGCTTCCTACCATGGTATGAAAGGTTTTTTTGACCGTGGAGTTCAGTGCATCTGGGCAGCTTCTTCAGTGATGTGATGAACCAGAGTAGCACTGCAAGAGCAGGGTCTATGTTTTATGCATTTTTGTTCCTAGTATGCACTGATACGATGCGAACCATGATGCTCTCTAGTATTAATAATCCATAAAGAGAATTCTCAAGCAGGGCTAAGAGAAAAGTTAACAAGGCAAATGGAGCCACTATAGTGTGTTTTATTGATGAGACACATTTTGCTTGCATCTCAGGTGTAAAAGTTTCTCTCATTTGGTAACCCCCAAATTAGAATATAAGTAATACGCATTTGGATATGTATTTCCTTATGCAGCTGTTAGAAAAATGATAGTAAATCATACCGCCGAAGTACTGTTATTAAAATAAAAGGCATCTAAAATGAACCAAGAAAACTTGCTGGTACATTTCATCAGTATCAAAAATGGATTTTTACAGTACATACATGTACTGAGCTGAATGTTAGTTGCAAAGAATCTGAATTTTATGTCAGGTGTTCTAGATGTAAGCAAGAGTTTCATTGCTTACCTATCTTTTTGAATTCATGTTTAGGCAGCAAACTGACCATATGTTCATTCATGTCATATAGCAAGGAATACCGTGACACAGCAAGTGCTGGGTTTACACCTGGAGCCAGGTTCAGTTCAGCCAAGGCAGGTGTTAGCGAAGGATTCAGAGCTGCAGGTACTGTACGAAGCGGGAGTGATGCGGTGCTGTAGCCACCCCTTCCCACAGCTGCCTCTGCGTCACTGGAATCCTTCTGTGATGCAGACTGGACATTAAATTTGCTGTCACCAGCTGAAGCGCCTTGAGGTCACCGATTTTCCCTCCGCCTGCACCAAGGCTGCAGTTTCTTACCTGTACAGTAAGAGTGTGCCTGCAAAGCGGACGATCTTTTTGGAAACCACCACAGAGGTTCTCACGGTAATGATAAGTGACCTGACATCAGCACTAGGACCTTGTTAAACTGGGGTGGTACAGACACATACTAAAAAGATGCTGCCTGCTCCAGGTCTGATGTGGTCCTCAGCCCAAATCAAACTAGCACTGGTTTTGCTGATAACGGGTGGGCGAGAGACGTGACAAATTCCAGTTTTGCCAAACTGCCAAGAATCCATTTTTTACAGATGCTGTTGTGCGTGCTCATAGAGTTCATGACCGCCTTTCCTCAGTGTTTTGGTGTCCCATCCCTCCCAATACCTGAGAGAGAGCAGGATCAATTCTCTCTAGTGCTCTCATCAGCTAATTCGCTTTGTGTGTTACCAGCAGAGGGTCAGGGTAGACCGTATTCCTGTAGAAAACATCCGTGTGGGTGAGGTGTTGTACTAACGTAAACTTTCTGTAAGTAGAACCCTAATTGGATGGATCTCTTTAGTGAATGTAAAATACTGTTACATCATTAATGTTAAGTGTGTTGGTCACAATTGCTTCACAGATATTAATTAGTATGTTCAGCAGAGTATTCAACAAATTGGGAGTGGAGCTAGTGCTCTGCTTTAGGGTATGGGATGGAATAGTAGAAACGATACAAATGAGCTTTCTGCTTCTTAAGCAGGAAGAAATATATTTTTAACATCTGTTTTTCTGATAGATATAAATTGTATACCTGAGCTTTAACAGCAGATTTGACCTGCAGTTGTCATTTCTTATTATTAGATCATTTAGAGGCATGTCTTTGTTATGCTTTGACCTTACCATGTTTGGAAAAACATATTTAATAATCATGCAGGTGAATATTTTGTGATAGACATAGTGGCTTTTCTCAGGTGATGATCCTTCTTTAAAAAAAGATGATAGAAGATGCAGTGGTTAGAGCAATCTCTTAAGATCTGGAAATTAGTTCCTTGCTTTGCCACTGATTTCTTACGTTAGGATGATAAACAGTATAAGGAAATTGTGGACTCCAATTTAGAGGTGTATCTATTGTGGTAGCACTGTCTGGATTGTTGCTGAATAAGGAAATGAGGCTATTTCCTCATTTTCCTTATGATGTATTTGATGACATCAAATCAAATTTCATGACTCAGTGAGACTCATGAAAGTTTTATGTCTTCCGAGAAATATTTTTGCAATGTTGAAATGGGTATGGTGGGGGACAAGAGTTGCATTTATATCCCTCTCTCTTTCTTTCTCTCTCTCTTTTTTCTTTTATTTATTTTATTTTTCAAATTAAATGACTTCACAGGATAAACTTTAGGATCAGTGCTTGCTACTGTATTTTTTTTAATGCTATTTTAACATTTATGTTTGAAGAACATTAAAGCAGAAAATAATTCTACTGCTTTTCTCTTTACTGATAGTTGCTTTTTATATAATTAGAATATTACATTAGAAGGTTTGATAATGTTGTATCAGTTGCAAAATAAAAAGGAATTCTAGCATAAATATTTGTGCTACATCTGGCACTTGCTCTCAGGCTGTTAACTATGACTGGAATCCAACCTCACCTGCTTTACAAATTCCTGCTTGTCGGGGCGCTGTGCCACGCGGAGTGACTTCAAGTGCACTGGTTGTATTCCCTCCTTTTAGGTTACTATCATAACAGTACGAAAGTGGCTGTGAAGACTCTGAAGCCTGGAACGATGTCTGTGCAAGCCTTTCTGGAGGAAGCCAACCTCATGAAAACACTTCAGCATGATAAGCTCGTTAGGCTTTATGCTGTAGTGACCAAAGAAGAACCTATTTATATTATAACAGAATTCATGGCTAAAGGTGAGAACAACATTGGATCTGCAAGCAATATTTTAGTAAATTCTCCTGCTTCTTATAAATCAGTCCCCTTTCTTTAAAAAGGAAGGAATAAAAAAAGGAAAACTTGGGATTTTAGTGTTATTCTTTTGAATGCTCTGATATAAAGTGAAGGAGCACCTATCCTAGAGAAGGGTTGAGGCTTCCATTTTATGATTTATTGCTGCATTTGTGAAAGAAACTATTTTTACGGTTTTCTTAAATGTAGCATTTTTAATTGTTTCCGACACAGAGCATAACCCCCAAAATAACTCTGGTTCCTTTGGGCTCCCTATCTAACTTTTGTGTCTGGTGTCATAGCAAGGCAATTAAAACAAACCTTAGAAATTGCCTTACGTGGCCCTTGAATTGATAAATACGTGTGTAATAAAGTGAGTGATGAATGGTCCTGCAAGGATGGCTGCACTACTAGAAAAGGACAACCTTTATTAGAGCATTACTACACAAAATAAGTGAGGTTTCCTTCTCAGATTGTCTTGGGTGGTAGTTTTTCTTGTTTTGTTCTGTTTTCAAGTAATTCTGCTGATAACTTCATAAACAAGTATTGAGCCACTTATTCTTTATGACTTGGAAAGGATTGATATGTGTGGTTCTCCTAGACAGCTTTCCTAATAGTCCGCAAACTGGGGTACTTATTGAACTCAACACCATGAACTAAGGTATGGTCTGATGGGAGTTTTCGACACCCAGGAAAATGGCGAAACTTGGATGCCTGACATGCTGACTTGGATGTTACTGTTGTTAAATCATGTAAAGAGACTGCCTTACTGTAGTCAACTTGAAAATACATCAAAACACTTCACTGCAAAAATTTTGTGATCCAGAAAATTGGGGACCTGGCGTGACCTTTATTTTGGGGATAAGCTGCACTGACTTAATCTTTCTCTGTTGTAACAGGAAGTTTGCTGGATTTTCTGAAGAGTGATGAAGGAAGTAAATTGTTGCTTCCAAAACTAATTGACTTCTCTGCTCAGGTAAATTTTAAGAAATATGCTCAAACTTAATGGGGTTTATGGTCTGAAACTCATGCTGGGCAACTTTATCCTAAGTTTTTCAATAATTTTAATAATTTAATTTTCGAATAAGTTTTGGTCTGAGTAAATAAGGCTACTTGAAAGAAGGGAATAGATAAAAGAGGTTTCAAAGAGAATATGTGAAGTTAGGCTTACCTCTTAAGATACTGCTGGTGACCTGCTTAGATGGCAGTGGTACGCAGCCGCTTTCTGTTGTGGAAAGGCTGCTTTCAATCCGAGCGGCCGTGAGTTGAAAGTGTAAGTACAAGTTTGTGAGTTTGTGCTTATGAGATTTTTTCAGTGTTCATAAATGTGTCATTTTCACTTCTTCAGTTAGATCAGTTGGTCAAACTTCTCTTAACCTCAAGAGACTGTTGTTGGTTTCAAATTCTTCTGTAAATTACTGTGAAATAAATGAAATCTAATCAAATGATGTTTCAGGTACTAGTCTCTGATTTATGAACCGAGATGATCGTTTCAAAATATACGAGTTATCCCATGTCATAAACGAAATCTGTAGAGAGAGACCCCAGAGTGATTTGTGTGTCAAAGCCTGGATCAAAGTTTTGCCTCGGACAGTTACCAGCATTAGATGTCCAGGGAGGCATATAGAAAATAGAGTAAAAATTGTACTTTTGCAAGTTGTAATTCATGTTACTAATAGGTAATGAAGGCATTTCTGATAGGTTATTGTTTCACCAACCTTTCGGGGTTTTCAATATGCATTAGAGTTTGCAGACTGTTGTACTCTATTAAACTAACTTGTAACAATTCATGAGGAAAGATGAGAAAGCTTTAAAAAGATGTAATAAAACATTAGTGATTTATATCAAAAATTCATAAGAATATTATATAATTGTTTTATATGAATATTCCTATATAAATAAATGTAAGATTAGATGTTAGGAAACATTTCTTTACTGAGAGGGTGGTCAAATATTGGAACAGGCTTCCTAGAGATGTGGTCGATGCCCCAAGCCTGTCCGTGTTTAAGAGACATTTGGACAATGCCCTTAACAACATGCTTTAACTTTTGGTTAAAGTGGCCTGAAGTGGTCAAGCAGTTGGACTGCAGTTGGATTGTTGGAGGGCCTTTCCGTCTGGAACTATTCTATTCTATGGTATATTATATATGACATATTGTTATATAGATGTTCAATATATCAAATATAAATTTTTATGTAACATAGATGCAATGCAGAAGCTCTTTTTGCTAGAATTGTTGGTCCGGTGTAGCTATAGGCTTTCTAAGTTTTCTGAACTCTTTGGGTAAGTCATCCTTGAGAATTTAGTAGGGCAAAAGCTTTATAGATGTGGAAAACCTGCTGGATCCCAGGTCATGGTCTGGAGAGATGAAGAACAGTGGACAGAAAAAAAAAATGTAGCTTTGAAAATAGTGTGTAAAATTCAAGGGAGAGAAGAACATCTGTGAGCACTGATATGAAAGGAGACCCAGGATGTGGAGAGGAAAGCATATGTGGTTTTTTAGCAGACCTTTTTATTGGAGTTAGGGATGTTGTGTTCATTTTAAAGGTATATTGTGTTTTCAGAAATGTAAGGCTTAAAAAGCTTAATGAACTAGACAGCAACTCTAACTGGGTATAACTTGGGTAAATCACTTCCAAGATGACAGGGGTCCGCGATTGTCATTTACAAAGCTTTGAAGGTCGGGTCACTTGAAATGGACATCAGTTGTCACCCCAATTTGACAGCAACCTCTCAGAGCCAGTTTCTGCACTTGGCCTCAGAGGACCTTGTGCAGCACAGGTGATACGAGAAGTCCCTCTCTTCACGTAAGATTTAGACTATCAACAGAAATTCCTGAGAGCGAGCCATGCATTGGGTTGCAGAGTGATCTTAAACGGATGTTCAAGAAGGCCTCTCTGAGGATTTCTAGCTGCAGCCCAAACAAAATTTTGGAACAGAGATACCGGGATTTTTCTTATGGAAAGAATTTGTAGGTTTTTAAGCACATTTGTGAAGAGCCCTTAATGCCACTGAGTAATAACAGGACTGTGTGGAATAAACTTGCAGGCTGCATGTGGTTCTCAGACCAGAGATTTCCCTCTGACCAACACAGATGTTCCACTGGTCTTCTCTAACTCTGACTGTCTGAACGTTAACTGATGGGTCTTTAGGGCAAAAGGCAGACAAAAATATTTTCAAACTCTGTTGGCCTACTGCTAAGGTATGGTAATTTTACTGCAGACCTGTGGATCACACTTTTCCAGAATGTAGGCTGTATATAAAGAACATAAAATGTGTCTAGTATTTTTGTTATGACTCTGGTTTGCACAAATGGAACACTAATTTATTCTCACAGCAGTGATGTTAACCTCTCTGTACAGCCTAAAGGGAAAGAAATTTGAAGAGCTATGTTTCAGAAGAGGAGGAAAAAAAAAGTATGGAAGGAAGCTCATGGTGAACTACTTAAATAAGATCAGGCATATTTTTCTGCTTGGTGGACAGAGGCTTGAGCTCTTCATGACTGTCTAATCACGCCATTCTGGCAAGGCAGTTTACCAGACTATGCCAACTTCTCAGAAGGACTCAAAATGCAACAAATGGTAACTGAGGATCGGCTTATTTTTTCCCTCGTGCATCTGCAATGTTGCACGAGGCTGGCCTGCTCCCAACGATGCTACACAGCTGGCTGGCTCGCATCCACGTGTGTGCACACAAGCCATCTGTTGCAACAAAAATTGCTGAAAGACCCTGACCTATTGCAGAAGGGTACGTTAGCAATGGACTTGTGATAGAGCAGGGAGAAAATGGGCAAGAAGAGGTTCCACTCAGTATGTTGCCTTTTTATCCAGAGGAATGTCCTTTGCCACCTTACAATAGCCTTGTCAGATAAGGAGGGACTGGGAATGGGAGAAAGGGAAGGGAGGATGTGGTCTCCGTGACTATCAGATAGCTGAAGAATGTAGTGCAGGTAGTTGAACGTGAACCCCCAGCTGAAGCCCCTTTTCCAAGTGGTGTTGAAGAGCGCAGTGGGTTGGTGTTTCCATTGCCAGACTGCTGTTAGTGTTCCACTCGCTGACTTTGTGATGCCTTTGCCTTGAACAGTCTTGAAAGAAATCTGCATTTACAAGAGGTGAAACATTCTGATTTTGCAAAAAGTAAAGTAAGGGCTGCTCCCCCAGGTGAAATAAACACCTTTTAAAAAGAGAGCATTTTTCAAGCAATTCAGGAAATATACTCCTACTCTGCTATACCGATTTTGCTGTTTTGTAAGCTTAACATCCACACTCGCTGATTGCCATTTTTGACAGCAATAGCTGAGTACTGGGGACAGAGTTTTTAATAGGGCCTGTAGCAATAGGACAAGGGCTAATGATTTTAACCTAAAAGATTCAGACTAGATATAAGGAAGAAATTTTTTACAATGGAGGTGGTGAAACACTAGAACAGGTTTCCCAGAGAGGTGGTAGATGCCCCATTCCTGGAAACATTCAAGGTCAGGTTGGACGGGGCTCTGAGCAACCTGATCTAGTTGAAGATGACCCTGCCCACGGCCGGGGGGTTGGACTAGATGACCTTTAAAGGTCCCTTCCAGCCCAACCCATTCTATGATTCTGTGATTCTACTTAGTTACACTTACATCTAGTGACTACTTTAGCATACAGCTGTGGATTCAGGATTTTTATGGGTTTTTTTGCTGTACTAGCAATCACAATTTATGAAATTAGGCTTATGGAAAACATGGCAAGAAAATGCTTGCTAGGAAGGTGGTCCAGCTCAGTTTCTAAAGCAATCTGCCCTCTGAAAGAGCTGAAGTTTCTCTTTTGTGTTTTAATTAGCGCGTATGAGTAGGGGCTGCGGAAATCTAGTGTTAGCTATGCCCTGGCAAAGATGCTTTTGGCCACTAGAGATGAATGCCAGAAGTCTCTGAAAGGAGTGTGTTTTAAAGGAAGCTGAGTTTTGCAAACATATCTTCAAGCACATACTACCTGCTTTAGTACAGAGCAGAGCTTCGGCATCTCCCGTAGAAGTCAGCAGAATTGTCAGTATGTCAGACATGCCAGAAACAGCCAGGAATATGGAGAAATCAAAATCTGAGCCTGTTTTCCTGCCTGCGTGACCACTGCTGGTGCGTGGGTCAGCAGCACGGCAACCTCATCGGCTGGTCTCGCAACTGCCGTACGTCTGGCAGGCATTAGCTGACATGGTTGACCAGCGGTTCCCCTTCCTGGGGCTTCTGCCTGTCAGCTCAGCCAGCGGGCCCAGGGAACCCCAAAGTGCTGTTGGTTCCCAGAAACGAGTTGGAGGGTAAGCAAATTCCATCGCTTTGTCCACGAGCTATGCTGTCAAATCTTGCTAATGCAGCAGACCAAGACAGTCCGCTTGGACATTGCCCATGGTCCCCTTGGTTGTCTACAGGCAACAGCCTAGCTCCTTCAGCACTAAAGCGACTGGCAAACTCTGGATTTTGCTAGTTGGTTTTCATCTTGCCCCAGAGGTAATTTACCCAAAAAGCTCCCGATTCTTTGTTTCACGGTTCTGCTGAAAACATAAAACGCAAATTCAGTGAACCTTTTGCATGTGTAAACTCTTCCTGCTCCTTACGCAAATCCCTTATCTACCATGTAGCACACACATGCGTGGTGGCTGTGGTTAGGAAAATGACATCAGTTGTAACTGAACATACTCACGTCATACCTTTCAAACTGGTCAAAGCTTTGTCACAAAAACAGTCTTTCTTCTTTCCCATGCAGCGCTCATACTTTCATTAATTCTTCTGTGATCTACAACTTCATTGGCAACTCTTATCCTCTTCTTTCTGCCTTCTAAGTCTAAAAATTAAAATTACAAAAAGCTTAGAATAAAATTAGTAGAGATTTAAAGCTGTGCTTTAATCCCTCTCTCTCCTCTCTTTTTTTAGGAGAAGTCCTAAATCATAATTAATTTTAACTCTTATTTGGCATTGGGAGATTTCCACTGCAGTCTCGCCATATTCCTTTTCAGGTTTCTTTCATTTTTAATGATACCCTCTAATGTTCCAGTGCATAATTATATACATTACTTTAATAAGCCTTTTTTTCCCTGTGAATCTGCTTTGACTACATAGCTGCTTGACTGGAGCAAGAGGAGCACGTTTTTGCAGCCTTTCCTGACTTCACCTTTAGAATAAGCACTGCTGCAAACTGAAAGTTGGTATTACACTGATATATCATTTGAAGATTAAAATGTGACTATTTTGCAACAGTTTTCAATTGCCAGATACAAAGGGTCTACACCCTCTTCACAGACAGAGAGTCACGTGAAGATGAACTCTCTTTTTGAAAACTCTGTGATCAAGAAGTACATTTTATTTTATTATGTATCTGGACATTATTGAAAGGAACCTCATTTTGGTTAATCCCAGACCAAAGACATTCTTGTCCAGATCAATAACACGTGTTTTGCTTCAAACCTTTCAAAACTGCAGACTGTTTTTAGTAAGGCTCTTCCCTAGGAACTGAGAATTACCAAATTTAAGGCAGTGTGAACCTCAGGATATGCTCCGTTATTTCCTCTGCTTAAACTTCACCAGCAGGATGCTCTTTCCCACCCTAAGTGCTTTGGACTCATTTCCAGCCTGGTTTTTGGGCTGCTTTACCTGCTTTGGCAGGAGCATCCCGCCGAGCCCTGGGCTGAGCTGGTGGGCAGCCAAGAGCAGCTCGGAGGCCACCGTCCCCCACCCGCCGAGCAAAGGACGAGGGATGTGGCCGGGATGTCCTGTTCATGGCTGGACCCTCAGGGGCAGCATGCCAGCCCCGGGGGGCGAGCGCAGCCCTTCAGCCCCGCTTGTCTCGCAGGCAGCAGCAATGCAGAGGGAATTTCGAAGCCGCCTTTATGCACGAATCCCTGCTTTCTACTGCCTGTGGCTTCACCTGTAGTTTTATAGTACGGACCCTGAAAAGAGTAAAAAGCCACATCTGTCAACACAAAGGGAAGTCTTTTAAAAGTATACCTAAACCATCTCTAAGTAATCATTTCTACATGATTTTGGTTTAAAATCATAGATAAAATAGGGCTGGAGAGGATTGGGGAAGTTCTGAGCCTAATTGTTTCTCATTATTTTGGAAATTGTAGGTCACACCCTTTTGTTTTTTTCCCCAGAGTTGACTTCATTTGTAACCAAATAAAAACTAGGCTCAACTTTGAATACTGATTCATCACTTATATTTGTTCCCCATTTTGCTTGCTGACTTTGCAGGCGAGTGAGGATGTGTGATATTGGATTTATTGATAGTTTTCAGGTGTCTCATAATCCACCGATATCCATGAAAACTATCCTAACCCAGTTCTTTCCCTTTTCCACCCTTTGTCATTCACGTTAACCACATGTGCATCCTTGGCCCTTTCGGTGGAAACTGAAGCAAAAGCAGGCATTTGAAAACTTCTCTGTAGCATTTGCATGTAGTCTTCTCCATCATTTAACTTAATCATTCATTCAATGTGAATGTTTTCCTTGGTCTTGTCCTATTACCAATGCACCTCTAGTTTCCCTGCTTATACTTAACTATTTGTAGCACTTTTTGTGGGTAGGCTCTTCTGATTTTTGTCATATTGGGGAATTTTTTTATGTTTTGTAATTTGAGTTTATAATTTTCAGGTCTTTCTGACCATGTAAGATTTGGCCAAATCAATCATCTACCAAAGGTCTTGGGAGTCTGGGGAGGTCCCTGCTGACTGCAAGCTAGCCAGTGTTATTCCAATCTACAGAAAGGGCGTGAGGGAAGACCCAGGGAACTACAGACCTGTTAGTTAATCTCAGTTCCTGGAAAAATTATCGAGAAGTTTAGACTGGGTACTATTGAAAGGCATTTACAGAATAATGCAATCACCAGGCACAGTCAACATGGGTTCACAAAGGGAAAGTCCTGTTTAACTAATTTGATATCCTTCTATGACAAGGTCACCTGCCTAGTGGATGAAGGGAAGGCGGTGGATGTAGTTTTTTCAGATTTTAGTAAGGCTTTTGATACTGTCCCTCACAGCATCCTTCTGGACAAGTTGTCTAGCTGTGGGATGAGTGGGTTCACGGTGCGCTGGGTGGAGAACTAGCTGAAGGGCAGAGATCAAAGGGTTGTAGTGAATGGGGCTACATCTGGCTGGAGACCGGTCACCAGCAGTGTTCCTCGGGGCTCAATCCTAAGGCCAGCACTGTTCAATACATTTACCAACGATCTGGATGCAGGAGTTGAACGCACCGTTAGCAAGTTTGCAGATGATACCAAACTGGGAGGTGCTGTTTACTGCGTTGAGGGGCAGGAGGCCTTGCAGAGGGATCTAGATAGATTGGAGCATTGGGCTATGATTAATGGGATGAAATTTAACAAGTCCAAAAGCCGGATCCTGCACCTAGGATGGAGTAATGCCAGGCACAAGTATAAATTGGGAGAGGAGTGGCTGGAGAGCAGCCCTGCAGAAAGGGATCTGGGGGTGCTGGTCGACAGCAGGCTCTCTACGGGTGAGCCGTGTGCCCCGGCAGCCAAGAGGGCAAACCGCACCCTGGGGTGCATCAGACACAGCATCACCAGAAGAGGTGATTATCCTGCTGTATGCAGCGTTGGTGCGGCCTCACCTTGAGCACTGTGTGCAGTTCTGGGCCCCACAATTTAAGAAGGATGTGAGGGTCCTCGAATGTGTCGAGAGGAGGGAAACAAAGCTGGTGGAGGGGCTGGAAGGCATGTTCTATGAGGAGTGGCTAAGGACTTTGGGTTTGTCTAGGTTGGAGAAAAGGAGGCTGAGGGGCAACCTCACTGCTCTCTACAGCTTCCTGAGGAGGGGACGTGGAGAGGGAGGTGCTGAGCTCTTCTCCCTGGGATCCAGCGATGGGACGTGTGGGAATGGCTGTAATGTGCACCAGGGGAATTTCAGACTGGACATTAGGAAGCATTTTGTTACTGAGAGGGTGGTCAAACACTGGAAGAGGCTTCCTAGAGAGGCGGGCCCTGCCTCAAGGCTGCCTGTCAGTGTGTCAGTGTTTGAGAGGCATTTGGACATAATAACATGCCTTAACTTCTGGTCATCCCTGAAGTGGTCAGGCAGTTGGACTAGATGATCATTGTAGGTCCCTTCCAACTGAAATAGTCTATTCTATTCTATTCTATTCTAAATTTTTCTCGTCAGGCACTGTCTTTACAATAAGTGTGATTTGCCCTTGCACTTGTAATTGCTGGGTTTTTTTGATGGTGTGGTTGTTGCTGAGACTTTTTTCCCATGAGGTTGTACCTGTCAGCCCTCCAGAGCTTTAAACTTGCTTTCCTAATAAAAAAAACTTCATATTTTGTTATTCTTTCATTCCCTTTCATATTTATTCCACTTTGTTTCATGATCCCTGTCACTTGATTTTCCTTCTCAACATGATATAATGCATTCTCAGCATGATGTAAAAACATCCTGTCAGGCTGACCCTAAGCAAACCCATCTGGCCTCTTTAATATTCCGCATTTTTACATACAGCCTAGAAATGCACAAGCGGAATCCATTACACTTGTTGCCATAACGCCCTCTCTGCATGAAGAAACAGCATTGCAAACTATGTGTAAAACATGCCTTGTTTGAAATAACTCTTGTAAAAGAGGATCACAGACCTTTGGAATTGAAGTTGAAATAAGCATGTCTTCGAGTTGAAAAACGGAGCAATGAAGGAATCCAGAAGTTCTCTGGTTTTGCAGAAAAAAAAAAAAAAAATTAAAATAGCTGAGTTTCACCTTTTGAAAAAAAGCACAGAACCGCCCGTCCCTCTACGTCCTGTTTAATGTCAGCCGTGATGTTTCACCAAGGAAGTCTTCGAGTTGTGACCAAGTGCTTTTGCTGTTCAGAAGGTGTAGCTCTTCTGTGACAGTAGGCTCTCCCCTCCCTACTTCAAAGTCCTCTGCTGCTTTTGCCTCTTTCCCCGAACACCTTCAGAAGCTAAAAGAATGGGTCAGAAAGTAGGGAATGTTTTCAAAGCAACATCCTATGCACCACGCTATTGCTACCATTTGCTTTCAGGATTTTGGAAGAGTTTTATACCTATTTGTGATATGACCCACAAATGTTCCGGAAAGTTAAGTAATTACCCTGTTTTACAGGTAGAAAGAGTGGAAACAGAGAGGAAAGAGCACGGCCAGCTGAAATCACGCCCCAAATGGGTGACAGAGCTGTCTGCAGAACTGCGGCTCCGAGTCATTCATTTATTGCGTGACTTTCAGCTGAAGCTTTACAGTACAGAAGCTGTCTTGTGGAGTGATTTGTTTCTTCCAGAAGACTTTTCTTCCATTCTTACCCCGGGTGCATAGTTCCTAGTATTTAGAGATTTGTTGGTTGGTTGTTTTTAAAAGGATTTAACTTAGGTGTTTCTAGAAGCGTGTCAGTAGTTCATTTAAGGTGAAGGGGAAGCTGCTCCCTTCTTGTGCAGTGTCCGCCGACAGAGTCCTCCCTTGAAGGCCACCAAACATATTTCAGAAGCTCAAATTAGCTTTCCCATCCTGCTCCAGAGTAGTAGTTACATGTAGCCGAACAGTCTTGACAGGTACCAATGATCATTAAAAGAGGGGGAAAAAGGCTTTAATTTTCTTTGTTGCCATGAATTTCTCTACCTTTAACGTATCATTTGGCAATGAAAACCCAACAATTATCATAAAGAGTTATCACATGGGCTCTGGCACCCATTCCCTTGATCAAAAAATCCTCTTTTTTTTTTTTTCTTTTCCCACAAGCAAAGGTTTAACGTGACCACATGTGTGAATTCAGCGTCCAGTTGCTGTGTTTCCCCTCCTTCTCCCATTCAAAATTCCTTGCCCATTATTCTTTTCCTACTTGGGAATTTTTTGCATGCCCAAATGCTTGCACATACATGGCTGCTTTGAACTTCTCTGGTTCAATGCAGTCAAAACCATTGTCCTGGAATTTCACGGAAATGTAGTTTGTATTTGCTGAAAACATAATGGATCGTTTGATGCCACATTCTTCGTTTGTGACTAATCAGATGATGACTTCAGTGAGTCTGGCACGAATAAGAGGAAATAAAACGGTCTTTCCAATGGCTTTGCTTGGTTGGGCTTGGAAACTAAATATCGCCATCACGAATGTCTCTTCCGTGAAGTGGTTCCTAATTCCCCAGCCAGCACTTTGCCCAAATGTTAAATCTGTGCAGGGAAGTAGGAGGAAAGTTGATTCCTTTGTGATGGTTGATGTATTTTTGGTGACGTTAGTGGACCTGTCTGCATTTCGGTCGTATCTGCCAAGCTGGTCGGTC
Organism: Fulmarus glacialis; assembly: GCF_000690835.1. NCBI lineage: Eukaryota > Metazoa > Chordata > Aves > Procellariiformes > Procellariidae > Fulmarus > Fulmarus glacialis. The sequence goes on from NW_009204833.1 coordinate 18,850, forward strand.
CAATCTCAGCACTGATCTTCCAGCAAAACCTTCCCTTTCATCTCTCATTCCTCCCCAAACCCAAGTAATCGCATGGGGAGGAGAGAGAGGCAGAGCAGGCTCTAATCAAATACTACTCTTCTATTTTGTCTGCAAGTCTCTAGTAAGACTCTCTGTGGCAATTATTCACTAGTAGCTGCTTCCTTCATTATAAAACATCTTACTTATTTCTAGAAAATGTGAAAGGCAGGTGTTCTTCATTCTTTTCATCACCCGAGTTTCTTTCTGGCTTAGTGTGAGAACCCCGCTGCGTTGTACGAGAGCAGTGTAACACTCTGCTCTGAAGAATATATCGGTTTGTAAGAAGAGGTTTGCAGTGGGAGGGCAAGTGGCTCTATTTTTCCATGGCCTAAACCAAAAAAGAGGAACGAAGACCGTGTGGTTTTGTGTTGTAAGCGATGGCGTGTGTGCCTTCGCAGTACCCCTCGGGGACTTTTTAAAAATGGATAAGCAGAAGTGATGTTAATGTTTTCTTAAAATTTGGTTAGGTGCTCCTGTCTGCTTTACTGCACGGCTGAAATGAGCACCTCTGGTGCTGAGAAGGGATCCGTGCCCTTGTCTTCTCCTGAGGTGGAGAGGAAAGAGCCCGTGTATGAGCGTGGCCCTGGAGAAGGACCCTTACTGCTTTACTGCTGCTTCGTTAGCAAATCTGAGAGCTTGTGCGTTCCCCAAACCATGTGGCCGAGAGCGAGCTGTCTGTCTCCCACCCACAGACATCCTGGAGAGGTACCTGCGGCACAGGCTGGACCGCGGGAATGCCTGGGAATGACCCGTCACTAGACTCTTACAAGGGAGAGAAAAATTGACAGCTCACGAGCACAGGGTTTATTTTTCTTTTTTTCCTAGCTCCTCTTAAACTTCTGGACAGAATACTATCTACGCATCAGTTTTATTGCTCCGACTTCAGAAACTATTCTTTCAGTTTCTTTTTTTCTGAAAAAATAAAATGTTTTTCCGCAGGGGAAACAAAATGGTAGTCTGGGCAAATACTGAAAAAATCATCGTGCATATTTTGAGGACAGTAATCATCTTTAATTTGGTTTGGAAATTAATTTGGGCTGCTGAAATACAAATTAAATTTACTTACGATAGCATCTGAGAGTTGGCTGTTGCCAAACACTCCTCGTGTATGAACAGGTACATGTTGTTGTAGAAGAAAATAAAGATAAAGTTGTTTGCCCTATCTTAGTAATTGTTTCCTGATTGTCCACGCCTATACTGGGTAAATAGAAAGTTGTTGGGTTTTTTTTAACTCTGTCTGCACTGTTGTTTCATCAGTCCTTAAAAGAGTATCTGTATCTTGTTTAACTTGCTAATTCCTTCCATTTTCTTAGTATTTGGAAAATAAACCGGTTAATAGTTTGTGGAAGAGAATATTTTAGTAGAAATCTTAGGAACATTTTATTTAAGATTTTGTTTCAGGAAATGTCTGTGATACATATCTCTAATCCTGCCAGCTCTTAGTCACCCAAACAATTCTTTTGAAGCTACTACTGTAAGTATAGTTTTGCAGGACTGGATCTACACATAAGTTTTCCGTGGCAATCACCCTTTCCTTGCTTACATCTAAAAATTGCTCCAAAGATACTGGTAAGGAATAAATGTATGCGGCTTTGCTGATACATTGAAAGAACAGAGAGCTCAGACGTGCTGATGGTGTTGTGTGGTGTTGAAATATCAAAATAGTTGTTTCTTTTGTTACAGATTGCAGAAGGGATGGCATACATAGAAAGAAAAAATTATATCCATCGAGATTTGAGAGCAGCAAATGTTCTGGTTTCGGACTTACTGATGTGCAAAATTGCTGATTTTGGACTAGCAAGAGTCATCGAAGACAACGAATATACAGCAAGGGAAGGTATGTATTTTTATTTTTGTCTTTAAAACTTCAGCCTCTGGGAGGCAGTGAGGCTGTATCTAACGGTAATATGGTCACCAAGGACAGAAAATGCCGCAACAACTTCCCAGAGGCAGCATTCTAATGCCAACAGCTTCTAAAAAGAGTAAGGAAAGAAATAACCTTTCTGTGCTCCCCAGGCTTTTTGAAAAGTTTATTTATTTTAAATAAATTTGAAGAACAAAGAAAATTAGAGTACTTAACTGCATAGAAATTTTTCTAAATTGAACAAATTAATTGCACGCCCACAGCTTCCATCCCACTGAATCCCAAAGAAAATGTGATCTTATTTTCTCTTCACATCATGAAGTGCCATATGCGCCTCCTTTCACTTAGGGAAAGGAAGGAGCCCTAACACGTGTAGTTGCTGGTAACAAAAAAACCTTTAGCAGAACTGGTTATCTTTTGAAGCTGCTTTAGGAACTGCAGCATTGCTTTGCGCGTTCAGCAGCATTGCTGCTACAAAAAACTGGGTCATGTCCCTGTTCAGCACACGGATGGGAGGTAACATCGCAGCAGGGTCAGGACTGCAAGAGGGGAAATCATACTGTTAAAGAGATTTGTCTGGGTTTTGCCATGTATGTTTTGCTCATGTTGTCAAGGATCCTTTTAAGAAGTGCGTAGTCAATTTGTTGTAGTGAAAAGTTTTTATTTATGCTTCCATGCACGGATTGCATTAGGGTAACTTTCCGGGGCAGGTTTGTTGGCTGGCTTTCCCCCTCTCGTTTTAAAGACACTACCGCATATTTTCACACAGTCTGGATGGAAACTGGTAATGTAGGACGAGAGGGCAAGAACTAAGGTATGGGGAAGAAAGAGAACAATGCACTACAGTTGAGATTAAAGGAAGATGAGCTATTCAGCAGTCACTGGGTAACAGTAATTCAATAGATCAGAGGGAAGGGTCCGATCAAGCAGTTTTCAGAGGTACAGAACCCATATCTTGAGATTTTTAGCTAGCTCTGGACATTGTATATTGATTAAATGAACATTTCAGGTTATAAATGTTTTCTGCCATTCAGAAAAGGTTCCTAGCTTACCTGGTATTTTGTGCCAGAATGATAGAGCAGGCTAAAAAGGGCATAGAGAGAATCTGCTTGTATTATTCTTCATTGTCTGAAGAGCTAATGTAATATTCCCCAACAAAGGCTGCTTGAATTTTTCTTATTTAGCTGCAAGGAGTTTGCTTTTATATGGAATTTTCTGGAATCAATTAATTAGACATGACAGACAGTATTTTAAGATATGACTGTTTAAGATATGACTTGCTATTGCTTTTGCATCTATGGCTGAATGTGAAATGCGTTAAAGTGTATGTTGAAGCTAGACTGACTTCCTTTAAAATAGGAAAAGTTAGTTAAAGTCTTGCGAAGTGCCAGGTGATGGGAATTGTAAGATTGTTGCCTGACCACTGGGCAAAATGGAAAATGGTGACTGTAATTTTAGCAAAAATACACCATACCTAGGAGTCAGAAGGTGCGATGTAACTTTCGGCGTCTTATTTGCACCTCTGACACGGGACATGCAGCGTGGCAGCGTGCATCCTGCAGCACATCTCTGCTGGTGACTTTGGACAGAAGGAGTTGCTGGTAACTTTGCTAATTTAGGGGTATCATAGGCAAGTCGTTTAAGACCTTTTGGTGACTTGATAGCGAGTGCTTAAATTTGACTTTGACTGATTGAGACTGTACTTTTTTGTAGGTGCAAAATTCCCTATTAAATGGACAGCACCAGAGGCAATTAACTATGGATCTTTCACTATTAAATCTGATGTGTGGTCATTTGGGATTCTCCTGTATGAAATTGTTACATACGGAAAGATTCCTTATCCAGGTATGGGCATGTGTTTATACCGTTACTCTGTATTTATACTTTGGTGTTAAAAAGCAAAGAAAATAGGCAGGCAAAGAGCTGGCATCTGACAGTAGCGACAGCAGTGATTTGGAAAATGTCTTGCAGGTAATTTTATTGCTTTGAAAACTTACAGTCACCGTATCTGTAAACTACGTGCCTCTCTGGGGTAAATTTTAGCAAACAGACTAATGGCACCATGAGCAAGTAGTCATTTTTATATATTCAAAAGGTGTTACAACTGCAGCAAATGCTGAATTGTCACAGATCCCGGCTTCATGGTCAGCAGCGCAGTCTCTAATGGTGCTGTGTAAGCCGCTGGGCTTTTTTAGTATTGTAATATGTGAAAGTACTAAGAAAGTGTGTTTTCACAAGCAAATAGGCTGTAATAATTTGTCAGTGTTAGCTAATCTAAACAAATATGAAAGCAGACCCTAAAACAGCGTTGATGTACCGCTAGGAATATTTACTCTTCATTGTTCTATACGGTTCAGGTACGAGACCACAGAGGAATACATCAATCATAGCTGTATTAAGTAGCTGTGAAAGGGTTATGTGCTTTATGCTTTGTTTTTCTTTCTGTTAAACAAAATACATATTAATGTTTCCAGCGCACAGAAACAGCTTGTATGAAGGATATTTTTGCACACCAAATTGTCACATCTCAGGCATAGCTGATTAACTCAGGGTAGCATACCGCATTCATTTAAGCTTACTGAGGTTATGGAAAATTAACCTAAATTCTTTTATCTTGTGGGCAAATGGGGAAAGTACAGCCATATTCACCTGTACTGCACATCTCATAGATGGAGTGACTTAGGAGAAGAACCCTTAGGATCCTGCAGTTTACAGGCAGTAAAGGGAGAGCAAAGCTTTCCCAGTGCTTCCAGTGCAGCAGCTCTTGCTGTTTAAACAGTGAAAACATTTTTCACCACCACTTCCTGAGCAGCTGGAATTCTGCATCCTGAACTGCTAAAGATGTCAAAGGGGCAGACCTGGGTGGCCCGAGTCCCAGGTCCTGAAATGACAGTAGGCTCAACATCTCTGGGCACAGTGAGACTCGAGCAGTGGGGAAGGGGTGATGGTGGCCAACTTTACACTATGTTATGGAAGAACACATCAACTTCCCATATACAAAGTAGAGCCAAACCAGACATTCTCATTGCTTGGTAAGGCTCCAGTCCAGGAAAGCACTTAAGCTCAAGAGTAGCCCCCTTAAACTTCAAGAGATGATAGGGCTGCTTGCACAGCTAAGTGTTTAAACATATGCTCCAGATTGGTTTTTAGGTAAGGGCTATAAAATATGTGACTGAGTAGCAGGTCCTCCCAAGGCTGTTCTAAACACTGCTCATGTCCCCAGGAAGGATCAGATGGGAGTTGTATGCAGCCAAGTAATGCATGGTTCTTCCCAGAGTTGGGATACTTTTTTTTCCCCGTTAGCACTTGCCTATGTATCCAGACAGTGGCCTAGGCTGAGCTGGGCTCACAAGGTTATTTCTAGATGCCTTGAAAATTGTCCTTCCCTGAGCAAACCTACGAGGTCACCTGGAAACCAGCACTACAAAAATACAAAACCCAATCCAATACTTAATTCTGCAGCTAAGTCTGCTCTCTCTTTGCCTCCGTAAAACATATCATATTTTTATTTTAAGAAAAAACTCAATCTGTACAGCAGACACTGTATTGCTGTACTACTGTGGGAAAATATCTCTTCTAGGGGAAGTCTGGGCAATATTTTTTCTTAATATGGGAGCATTTTTATGAGCACCATAAATAGGCCATACACTGTGGATTCATTTGTCAACCAGCAATTAGAAGCAGAAGCCTCTTGACTGCATACCACTGCGTTCACATAATTTCCCAGGCTCTAACATAAGTAAATATGTCTTTATCTGTGACACTTAACAGGTACCACAGTGTAAATTAACAGACATGTACCAAACCTTTAGAGCTAATGTCCTTTGCTAGCATTTAAGAGGGTGCAAGTGTAACAAATATGCATGTGGAATATATTTCTTTTACTGATTAGGATGTAGTTTTGATGAGACAGGTAATTCTCTAGGCACAAAAAAAAAAAAAAAAAAAGAAAAAGTTAAACAAGTAGCTATTTTGAGAATACTGCATGGACTGTGGGGTATACATGTAAGCCTTTTTTTTTAAATAAAACCCGAAACATATGCGAGTATGTTCATGACATTGTATTTACTGTAGAATACTGATAAAAGTCTTCATTTTTGTCTTGTGAACATAAATAGTTATTTAACAGATAGATAGTTTTCCTGAAAGTTAGCTGAAACACGGGCTTTGTCCTTGGCATTCAGAATGTAACAATCAGTCCTGCAGACACTAGATCTAAGCACAATCCTATAAAGTACTTAAACCCCCAGAATCAGCCCCGTTCTGCGCAAAACCCAGTAGCAGCAGTCCTCATGCATTACGCACAGTTAACTAAGCGTTTGCATAGTATGAATAACTGTTTTACTGCAGTTTATTTACGTTAAATACAATCCATTTCTTTAAGCTCAAGCAGTCAGATTACTGTTCTCTCCAAAATGCTTTATCGACTTTCTTCCTACATTTATTTTGTCTTTATATAGCAGTAATTCCTTATTCTGTGACAACATGCCATTCCACTGCTACCTTCAAAATACTGTTTTTCTATACCCGTGTGCAATGTTAGCTCAGAAAAACTTCACTTCTCCTTCCAAAGCAGAACTGAAAATACAAAAGATGTGCCCAAAGTAAGCACATCTTACTGATCCAGACCCAGATTTCATGGCTGACAGTATTTCTAGAATAGGTTAAAGCCAAAAGGCTTGAACTGAAGTCAACTATATGAACTATAATCATCTTGAATGATCTAAATAGTTATACCGGATAAAGTTGTCATTTAGTTGTAATTCAAATGCGTCCTTACCTGCCAAGTGGCTTAAATCATAGCTTTAGTAGTCAGATAACACGTACAAAGATCCGCACAGTCTGCAGCAACAGAGCTGTACAGTCACCAAGCACTCAGGGGAGCACCACATCTGCATCTCCGCTGCCGACCTTGCTCAGAGCAGGACCTGTCCTGCCTGCTCTCAGCAGAGCGTAGCTGCTCTCCCCGCACCTCCGGGGAACTGGCGTAAGCAGGAGCAGTGAATGACACGCACGCACCTGACCGGAGGCCGAGTTGCCTGAGAAAAAACATGAGAAACTGTAGTCTTAGGCAGAACTGCACCACGTGGAGCATTTAGCCTGAGGAGCGGCCAGCGGCTGTGGGGTCTGGAATACCCTTCTCGATAGAGGGAAAGTCTTCACTGGTGGTAGCAAATATCTAGGCTGAAGCACAGGTGCTTCGGGCGTGCCCAGTCATCGGAAGAAACAGCGTTCACTGGAGTACAGAAAGCGTAGAGTCTGTGTCCTGGAGAAGGTAATCCTGGCACAATTACTCCACGGGGTTGCATAAGATTTGCAGAGGAAGGGACAAGCTGCAAGGCAGGTTTCTGGGTAGGAAGTGGTGAGCCTTTTTGTTGGCCTTGCCATAGCTGACCTTCTGAGAGTAGGTGTCGAAATCGTTCCGTGAACCAGGCTCTCACGGATTTAAAAAAAGGGAAGGGCGGGGGGAAGAGAGGAGGAGGATGGAGTCCAGAGCAGGCCTCTTTCCTGTGACGTTAGTTGGCATGTGAGGCTCGGGATGCACTTCTGGTAGCTAGCGTTCTTATCCTCTGAAAGAAAACTGTAATGGGGAAACAAAGCGAAGCTCAGCACAGCTGGCAAGATGGTTTTGCACAATAGGAATAGGATGAGAAAGAAGGGAGGGGAAATTGCCTGTTACAAGTAACAATATCACGAGTGACAGCGTTCAGTATCTTGCAATCAGCAGCACTTACACAAAAGCTGATGTAGAAGAAAGTCTGAAAGTGTGTTACTACATTGGGCAGGGTGACTGGGAGCACGGCAGGCTGCTCTCTGTCTTAGTATGGATGGGGTCTACAGCAAGCAGGTTAGAAGTTCTGCAGCTAAGAGACAAAGGCTGATGCCAGGGTGGGCTTTTGCTTTGAACTCACCACTGCTGGGAGCAGAACAAATGGTGGCAGGACTGGGGAAAGGAACAGAACGGAGCTGGTTCTAGAGACAAGAATTATGATCTCCCCCACAGTCTTGTTAGACTTGGCACTAAAGAGGTCGCTACACTCAACTGGGGAAATGGAAATCTTCCCCCAGGATTTTCAAAGCAAGTCCCTCGGTTCTGGAACACACCTTAGCCTTGTTTATTGATCTCGTATTAGTAGCTACCTTTAGTAAGTAGTAATAGCCTTGTATTATTGGGTGAAGATCTTTAGAGTGAAGTAAATAAAAAAGAAAAAATTGTTTCCTTGGGAATTGAGATCATTTGATGAAAACTTTCTTTTTCTCTTGAAGGTATGAGCAATTCAGATGTGATGGTTGCTCTTCAGCGCGGGTACCGAATGCCACGCATGGAAACCTGTCCAGCTGAGCTTTACGATATCATGAAAACATGCTGGAAAGACAAAGCAGAAGAGAGGCCAACATTTGATTATTTACAGAGTGTGCTTGATGACTTCTACACAGCAACAGAAGGGCAGTATCAACAACAGCCATAGAACAAAGAACACTTTTTCTATTGACATGGCTCATTGGCACAGACTATTATTTCGACAGACTGCTCAAACCAATTACTTCATGAGTTTGGATGTCTTAACCGAGTGTGGAAGCTGAAATGCTGAAGGAAAGAGTAATTCTGCAAAGAAATAATAATGTTTTTATTTGGTTAAAACAGTTCCTCTAAAGATTGAAGTTCTCCTTAAATGCTCTGGGTTTTGCATCAACAGAAAACATCCCAAACCAAGCAGGCTTTTTGGGGTGGGGAGGGAGAAGGAAGGAAAGCGATCATGCACCGATACAGTTTGACAATGCCTTCCTAGGATCTAAGTCATGGAATACATTAGAAGGAGACCTTTATAAAAGGGGTGAGAAGATGCATGAACAGCTGTTTTCAAAAGAAAAAGTCATGAAGGAGAACTTACAGATTTAAGACATGGTGATGTTCTTAAATTATCTGTTTTGAAATACAGCATATTGTGAAAATTATTTTTATATCCTTGTTATTTCACATTCGTAGTTGGAGTACTGTCACCTCTTGTAAGACTTTCTAAACAGTGTCATGATTTCCCTTAAGGAAGGGTTATGTATGTAATTATTTACACTGAAGATGATTCTGTTTTACTGCTGTATTACTCAAATTTAAAATCCTTTTCAAGGCATCACACAGCCATCACAGATGCAGAAGTGCAATAGGAACACACATGATGGCAGAAGCAGCAGCACACCTAGCTCTGTATTCAACCTTCACTTTCCCGCAAGGCCAAAATCATCATGTGAAGTCCATGGGAAAGCACAGGATTTTGAAGGAAGTTAATACTTTCATGGCAGTCGCTGAGACTGTTACCAGTGATCCATCCAGAGTGTTAGCATTTTAATCTTAACTTTTAATCCTCTGTGATTATTCAAGAATATCCCTTATGTTTTTGCTGCTTTAATCAACTAACCTCAAATCTGTTTTAAAGCTAAAACTAGCCCTAGGACTATCAAAAACAATTTGTGGGAAATATGCAATAGGATATCAAGTTACATTGCAGGGACACTATAGGCTTACTGCTCAGTATATAAATCTAATTCATGAAAGTGAACACAGTTTGCTAAGCTCTACATATGGAATTGTTCTATCAAATTACTTACCAAAACAGCTGAGCTAGTGGAGTTGCAATGTAACTACAGCATAGATTACTTTTTTTTCCCCTCCAAAGTGACACTTGTTCTTACAACTGAAACCCAGTACATCTTTGCCACCCCTCAGCCCAATTATTTAGGCAGTGGTACTTTGCAGAAGCTTAAAACCCTTTTGATAAAGCTTCAGTGTGCCTGCAGTTGAAGTTCAACAGCATAAATACTCATTGCTTTTCTCTTCCATTGGCTTCCTTCAAACTGTGCAGTTTAAGCAGACTATCAGTTAAATGTAAATAGTTTCTATTGTATGGTGATTTTTAATTTTAATAAACACTTAATCTGAAGCAAGTTGTATGCTAGTAATTTGAGATAAAACAAATGGCTGATGCTCTATGCAGAGTAGTAGCTTCATGGGGAACAGGGGAACATCTGTTCATCACCACTAACAAGATTATTTTGCAATGGTAAATATTAATGGATTCTGCTTTCTTTACATCCATTGGGCTTTGAGAAGCTGAAAAGGACTGAACCAGCCATTTCTGCATCCTTGTTAGGGTTTCTTTTTAGTGTGGAGAGCAGGAAGAGAAGTCAGTCCCCAGCTGTCCTTTAAAACAGCTTCTCAGAAGCCTTTAATGTAATAGCAACACAGTCCATTGCAACTCTTTAGAAAACATTACAGTTAAGAATCGGTCAGTACTTCACTACAGGCTTCATTTTATTTTAAGGAAAAAAAAAAAGCTTAAGATAATGTAACCTTGTCTTTCAAACCATTTCCTGTAGCCAACCAAAGAGCTGGGAAGTAGGAAGGAACATGCAAACAGCAGTTGCTCAGGGAATAAGAGGTTATGGTTAGTGTTACATAAACTTGCTAACATATGCTCTCAGACAAGTGACAGACTGTCAAGGTGTAATACCATTTCAAGTGATCCAGTGCTATAGAAAGTTTCCAGCATTAGCCTGACTTGATGATTTTTTTTTTTAAACTTCTGTTCGAAAATTGCTGTTCTTAGAGCAATTTGTACTAACAGCTTTCTTATTCAAGGGATCAACACTCAGTGTATTGTAGCACTACACCAAAATATTTTTTAATAGCTGGAATAGTTTGTGTGGGAGTAGAGTAATATTTGAGAAATTCTACCCTGGAGGGATTATAGGCCTTTAGAACTACTGGAGCCAGATAACCTATATTTAACAGAGTTCAAAACATGAAAACAGCACTGGCTCAAGTGCTGCATCTCCAACCGGGTTAAAGACAGTCAGAGTGATTACTTACCACTGCATTTGCACAGACCAACCCGAAACGCAAAAGACCTGGCAAGAACATTCGCACCAGAGAAGGGCTGTTCTCAGTGTCAGGCAGGAAGGCTGCACCACCTAGTGTCTCCACAGGGAGGGTGAGGTTCTTGCTCTGAGCTGGGTCCCCTTCCACTATGTGAAACAGCATTACAGGAACTGATCAATCTAATTTACTCACAGATTCTGCCTTGTTCTCAAGCAATTCTCCTGCACTTACAGGCATGGTACTTTCACAGTAGTTAGGAAAAACTCTCACTGGCTGAAATAGCTCTAAGAAAGCTATTTCAAATTTTTTCGTGCTCCAGTCTTCCTTCGTTGAGTTACTAGATTAAGGTAAGTAATATAATCAGGTCTATGATTCTTTCAACTCAAGAACATCATACGTCAATCACCACGATCATTTGGCCTCTAAGTTTATGATCTTTCCTTATCTTGATTTCACACATTTTCTCAGCTTTATAAAATGAACAGTCAGAGCTTAATTTAGCAATGGAAAATTTTATTATAAATAGATTTTTCAAAGTTTAATGCATATTCTTAGTGGAAATTCAAATGATATTAAAAAAAGTTCCTTTACAAAGCCAAGTTAGCTGAAAAATAGCAAGAAGCCAGATTAGACCTCATGTTGTTGCCTCTTTTATGAGGCCTTATGTTTAGCAATTTGCTCAGTTTGGTCCCAAGATGCAATTTCCAGGTCAAAGCCAGAATATTAACTGAAGAACCAAGCTATTTTAACTACTTGAGATTAAGCTTACAAGCCATCTGACTTCTAGGAATCAACAATGAAAATTATATACTTTATTTAAAAAGGTGACAAAAGCAACACATGAGGAACATACCACGTTGCACGAATCGCACATTTATCAGTATAGAAGACCATGATAGCAGTTACTCAAGAATTAAAATTATATATATCTATTTCTCAAATCACTATATCAACAGTAAAAGCACAAGTTTAGGTCTATACTTACATAGCTCTAAATTCAACCTTGATTCAATTAAAACAGTTCTGTATTTAACATTTTTCTGCCAGTTAACATGACAGTGAAGATGGCATCTGAGAATGAGAAAAAGCTACCAACAGTTTAAGATTGATGAAGAAGCCCAGTAATTGCACATTGATTAATCAAATATTATTCTTTTGCTTTATGAGCCAACAGTACTTGTTTTCTTGAAGAGGACGAAGCATCTTCATACTTCCCCCAGCCTTTACCAAGAGGTGTACTAGCAGTGGCCGCTACTGTGGATTTCAGGTTAGCCAACAAACCTTTCCTGGGTTTTTGTTGTTTTAGCTCCTCTATAGAGAAATGCTTTTTCCGTTCCTCAAGTTCTTTTTGCAGGGAAGACACTGTTTCTTCAAGCTCAAGAACACGTTTAGCCCAGTTCTGAAGACTGTTCATTTCTTGATCCTATGAGGATAAGGCTGTGTTAGGTATGTGAACACTCCAAAGCCTTTTTCATGTAGTTAATTTTCTGTTTCATCTTATTTTACTATACCAGTAAACACCCCTGTTATTACTATGCTAAATGGCTATTCAGTACCCATTTCTTCTGAATTACTTCTATGTAATTTAAAGAACAGCAAACTACAGGGCCATCAGATCTAGTTAGAGACTAAGTCTGAATGAAGAAGCTGATGCTAAAATGCTTACCCACACAATGCAAAGAATTGTGTTGTTCAAGGAACCAAATAAAGAAGGCTTTCCTGTCTTAAGCTGCAATTACTGAAAGCAAAACTGGTCAAATCAAAACTTATCGTAGTCGTAAGTCTGCTAATCAGGACTGAGTAAATGCTTTGAGTGGGCAGAATAGAGTCTTAAAGATGCTCTCTAATCCTTGTGGTTAACAAAAAGTCACCTTCCTATGTCTTGGAGCCAATTAAGAAACAAAGTTCAAGATGAGTAATTTTCAGTCTCAGACTTAGACTAAAAAGCATGCAGAAGGTAATTCAATGTTCAGAGGAAAACTTCACCAAGCAGTCTTATACCTGCCTTGCTTCATTTGCAGATTACAAATGAGGCATAAATGCAAAGTGTCAAGAGTTCAAAATTTTCATTTATTATTTAGGAATATAGTTGATGTCCGAGGCCAGATGCTGTCAACTTTATGAAGTCCCTGCTTTTGAAGGAAAGATTTCTTCTATTTCAGTATTAAGTAGTTTACCTGCCCATCTCTCTTACCCAGCTTGGCCACCTCTGCAGGACTGTCAGTATAGCTTTAAAGCCATAGATCCTCAGGTCTTGTTGCACTAACATTTGTGCACTTACAGCTTGCTTGCCCTCAGCAAAACACTTCATGACTAGAGTTCCGAGTGGTATTTTCTTTGCTTGACAATAATTTGTGGCATCTTTAGATTAGCAAGAGTTGTCAGCACGGAGTTACCCTATTGACCAAGTCTACAACTTAAACTGAAAAATGAGTCTTGTCTTACAAGATACAAGGTCAAGGAGTGAAACACAAGGGCTCTGAGCTCATAATTCAGGAAGGTAGAGACAGAAAAAAGGAAAGCAAAAAAAACAACCTAAGTAAAAACATTATGCTAACATAGAATCATAGAATAGTTTGGGTT
>NW_009204834.1:0-11463 GCF_000690835.1 Fulmarus glacialis
GGTGTCTCCGGCGTGGCTGAAGGCTGGGCAACGCTCCACAAAAGCTAGTTGCTTCTTGGTTTTCATGTTGCCACGGTCTTATGTTTAATTCGAGGTAATAAGTGACAGGGCAGCTCCGCCATCGCCTTGCCAGCAACCTGCGCCCCATAAGCAGCACCAGCAGGATGAAGTTACGCTGAAGTGTACAGCAGTCAGGAGGGGTTAAATAACTATTTTTCTGGTCTTCATCTCAATTCAGAAAAAGAAAAGACTAAAGTTGAGGGGGAGGGTTACCGCCTGCTGTTCCTTTATTTTTGGGAGCCTGGTGGTTCAACACTTAAGGTATTCAGTCATGCCTCTAAAAGCTGTTGTTACGCTTGCAAATTTGATGATTTTACATTAGTATGTTAATTTTCCTGTCACTCCCACCTAAAAGTATAAATAGCATAATGTAAACTACCTGCACTGTTATGTTTCTTGTGAAATACATTTTTAAAGAAATAAAGCAGCTGGAAATACTCATTTCAACTCAAATTCCTTCAAGATACAGCTCTTAGACTGAAACTTTGCATCAGCATGTACACGTTTTGTATTCCTACAAAATGGTTATATCTGAATCATTTACCTCTGGACTTAAAAAAAGAGGACGGTGATAATGACAATACTGCTATTAACAGGAGTTTGGATGATTTTTTTTTTTTGTACTACAAAATGTCAACAGGAGAAAAGTGCAGCAAAGTCTCAACAGAAAATTCTTTTTGAAGATGACAGTTTAAAATAGCCTGAAGTACAGCTGCCAAGAAATATTAAAGAACTGTACTGGAACTGTAATGCTTTCACATGGGTAGCAATGAGTGCATCTGTGAGGCTGGCTCTGGGCCCAATATAACAGAATTTTTATTTTATGTTTGTAGTTTAGTCTTGAACTCAGTTTGCTGCACCTAAGTATTGAGAAAAAACATTGGAGGAGAGGCAGTTTTAAGAAGACTTTTGTCTCTACTTCTCTTTCAGGGAAATTAACCTAAAAGTAGTTTGGAGGAAACTTTTTTAAAGTGACTTTTACAGCTATTTAAATGTTAATACCATCTACTAGCTCATTACTGAGTTACTTTGATGCATTTGGTCAGTTCTTGGTGGACAGGAGTCTAAAGAGTATTTATTCATCTGCCAGGACAGCCCAAATAATTTTTCCCTGCCAGGCAAATTAAAAAGACACTTCTTCCTTCAGGCAGAAAAAGACTAGCACTTGTCATAGTTTCTCACAGAGTAAAATTCTCTCTACAGCTGAAGGCCCAGTGGTTTTATCTTCCTGTGGCTTGTTGACCTTCCCTGCAGATCAGATAGCTCACAGTATCTCAGTTGCCAAGTAAGCCTGTCTAGAGTCTCACTAGTGCTTCATTTATTCAGCTTAATTGTTGAGGCTAATTTATTACAGGTTCTGTGAAACTTGAAAATGGAGTTCCAGATTCATAAAAGACCACACATGCAATATGTTATGCTTTATTGCTTTATGATAAGCAATATGGTTTTATTACAGATTTCTAAGTGACATGATCGCTACGCATACCTTAAATGTAGACTGTAAAAACTGAAACATCTTCTGAAAGGCTACACAGAATAACAAATTACTTATCTATTCTGAGGAAAATCTGAACATTTAGGAGATAACACAGGGAAGCCATGTGATATAATAAACTTAACAACAGTAAAGAGGTACATCCTCACCTTAATCATTTGAAATGTGGTTCCTCTTAGTAATCTTGATGGTTAATCTTCTCATATGACAAAGTCTACAGGTGACAACCTTATGATAAAATTTTCCTTTTCTAAATTTTAAAAACAAATCTTTCTCTTCATACTAACCATGATCTCCTCAGAGTAGATTTCTCACATTTACCATTTGAAGTGGGAGGCTGCAGTTCTGGCTCCAAGTACAATCACTCCAAGTCATTTACTATCTTCTCTTGTTGACAACTTACCTCTATGATTATCAGGGGCAGATCTCCAATGAGAGCTCCTGGATAAAACAGAATAACAGAACCCTGAACTATGCTGTTTTTCACATGCAAACTGAGGAAATGCAAGGGTTTTAATCACTTCTAATCTGTTTAGGCTCTACTTTTCCCATCTGGCCCAGGAGAATATCTTCCCACCCTTCCTTTAGCAGTCACCCTAAAGAGGGAGAAGCCATCTCAAAGCATCCTAGTGGAAAGGGGCATACCTTGTAATGGACAGAGGCTCCATGAAGATAGCCCCTAAATGAAGAAGATTATGATCCATATTTGTCTAAAATACTGTACTTCTCATTGTACTTCTCACTGTACTTGATTTCACGTCTTTCATATAAATATTTATAACTTTGTGTATTCACTAATATATGCAAGTTAATTAAAGGTACTGAAAAATCTATTCTGGTAATAGACCAGCTGTACTGTTTCTTCATTGTTGTTTTCCACTTTTAAATTAATTGATTTAATGTAAAACTGTTGTGAGAGTTAAATGACCAGAAGGATCTGCTTGATAAATGGTTTTTCTACCTGTTTTCCACTGGAAGCCCTACATGTCACAACTGGCTGCAGCGGAAGCTTTCGCATTATTGCAACACAAAGGATTTTGATTTCAGGTGATAAAACAAATGTTGATAGAGGTAATTGCTCCAGATAGCTTTATATTTTTGCCCGGGTAAAAAGTAAAGACAATAAAATAACCTCAACATTTGGATTCTAAATTACTCACATAAAGCAAAAGAGGACGGATGCTTATTAAACTATTGTACAACTAAGATTTCCACCACTGGAACACATAGTAGTTAGACTTTAAGTGCAATGCTTGCTTCATGCATACTGTCATGAAAGCAATGCTGGAATGGATATATGAATTGTAGGCAAACAAAAACAAACTCATAATAAAAGTACATATGGTCAAAATATAATTAGAAGTGGTTTAAATCCTGAATATTGATGGTGGGGGAACATCACTGAACTGTGATTACCATCTCTCCACACAAATATACTCTGAGTGTTTTCCAGATGCTGTGGGTATCTAGATGCTGTAAGTTACAATGAGCATATGTAGGTATTAACTTTGTCTCTTATAGATAAATGTAAGATATACAGGTATACAGTTTTGTTTGATCTAGTTTTCCTGATTCTATGCCCAATGCCGTAACTATAAAACCATCCTTACTGCAATCTCATACACAAATTTCTCTTCCTGAAAGCCGCAGTCAGTGCTGTCAGACAGCAGTGTGCTACTACCGTACCGCTACCACTACCAGGACCAAAGCAACAGGAAAAGCACTAGACCTCTGCTACCTCAGCAGGGCCTGAATTTCTGAGAGGTAAATTACATTTATGCTCTAGAAAGTATCCTTCAGATTCCCAGTTTGTCATGCCAGCCCTCTCCATCCTTACTACCAATATTGTGTGATGAATAAAGAATCAAACATCTCATCATTTGCAATATCCTTTCCTGTGACAATACAACCTATTGATTTTTTTCTATCCTTCCTCTTCCTGGAGTCTCTATCTTGAGCCCAGTTCCCACGCAGAGCATGAGAAGACACACTTCTGTACTTGTGAGCATCTTGGGCTCCCCCAAGTGTGCGTTGTGGTTTCTGCGCGAGTACAGTTACCAAATTGGCCGATTTGCCCTTTTCCTTTTCTTCTTAGTATTTAAGTTACGTCTCAGAGGGTGCGTTTTGTTTCCGTTCTCTCTCTGCATATTGTTTTCAGCCTATAGCAATCCGTTACCAGCAGAGGTCTTTCTCCAGAGATACTCGAAGACAAGACAGGTTTATTTTTTATATAAACTGTGACTGTTGCCAAAAGCACAAATGTGTTCTATGTAGGCAGGACATCCAGATTTCATTCCTGAATCAAGACCAAATCCATGCAACCAGGACCTTGAGACTAGTTTGGGATGTTTTTTTTTCATCTTAACTGAGACAGTCCAGACATAGCAAAACATAGAAAGACTCTTGATATTTCAGAGGGTCTTTATAACAGCAGGGGGCTCTGCTGTGTATAGTAACAGGATCTAGTAAAGAAGGTAATGAATATACGAAAGAACAAACAGAGATCTATTACAATACCCTGCCTTTCCTCATAGAGCAAATAAACTAGTCAGTGACAGCTGTTCAACTATTCTAATACAAACAAAAATATTTTCTTTATTGAATGCAAACAAGGTAGTATTCATAGCTAAACAACTACTAAGATTTACCAAATAGACACATATTTTTCTTGTTATTCTAATTTATTAACACATTAGTTTTGAGTTCTGAAAGTCCAAGACTATTTCTTTTGCAACATTTCAGAGGTTTAATCCAGCACTGAGAAAAAAATAAGAAATACCTTTTTAAGGGTACAGGTACCTCCTCTCTTAGAGAGTCAATAATGAATGGCACATTGCAAGACCAAGCCTCATTTAAAATGTGCTTTACACTAATTTAAAATAGAAAATAAGACAGTTATGCCATTTCTCTATTTTATGAAAAGCTACACATGACTTTTTAAGTGTCTGTTCCTGATGGCTTCTTTTCTTCGCCGTTGTCACAACAGAGTCCAGCTGACCTGAATGGTCTGAGATCTTAGGGCTCTTTCCCCCCTTCACTGGAATGCAGTGTATATGCCTGCCACACCAGCTTCTTGCGCACTACAGTATTTTGGCATGCAACTATAATTTTACAAGAAAAAAACCCTAAAGTAGGTACAATTCACATATCTAATCCACATCAGATTTGGAGAGAGAAGGACTTCCTAAGTTTCATTTCTGCTCACCACTACAGACAATTTGGAAGCATTCTGCTCTCTTGCAGTAAAGTTCCCTGTGAGCTCTCCTGTGGGGGCTGACAGCCTCAGACTTTCCTAAGAGCTGACAACATGCAGCAAATTGAAAAATTAAATCCCTAAAATGCTGTGCAACCTTGTGTCAGAAAGGTTATAACATGCATCCTGATTAAATAATGACTTCCTAATTAGTCAGCTATATTCAGTGGGGTTTTTATTCTTTCCACAGATAAAGTACTACCTAGAGAATTGTTAAGTTGTATCTAAAATACATGGGTATTCATATCAAGAACAGAATGTATCAGAGGAAAATTACAAATAATAATAACAGCTAGATGATAATATTTGCAATGTTACCATGAATGAATTGAAGTTGTAATGTTACAGTATACAACTGGTAAGAGGAAAGTACTATATAAAAATCAATTCATTATACAGCAAGCTTTAATCCTATTTTCTATGATTCTGGTTTTGGCAATTTCAGTAATCACAACAGTTTGCAATACTTAATACTGTTACTATGCTTCTCATCAGTAAATTTCAGGGTAGCTGTAATCTGAGTACCCTCTGAGTCCCTTCATAAGAAATCAAAGTTGTGCCTAACAAGTCCTTTGAGATCCCATTACTCTGAACTTGGGCAATGTTGCGAAATCCTGATTTAGGATCCTGCCAACTATGCCAATTTCTCACGAATGAGTGGTTTAGAGGCCGCTTAAAGAATCACAATCAAAGGGATTAGCAGAGAGTTACTTTAATAGAAATTTATAAAAGTGCGACTTAACAGAGTTCGATGGCAAGGTTCACCCTATCACTTACTACATGGATGAAAGATACAAAGGAAAATCAAGTTAGAATTCAGCTAGAATGATTTATACAGAGACCGAAGATGAAAAGGGTAAAGGAGACCCTCCCATTGAGTCACGAGGTTCAGAGAAGACCCCCTTGCTTTCTGAACTCCTGATGGAGTCTAGGTGCGGCTAGATCCACTCCTAGTCCCAAACTTGGTCAACGGTTTATGTCTAAGGGATTACGTGTCTAGCAGCAGTCTAAGGTACATTCATAGTTTTAAGGTGAATTACAAGATTTTAGCAACACTTAATCATTGACTAATTTAACATTTACAAAGTAAGTTAATAGAATTTACTATAATCACAATCGTGGCTTGATTACAGATTGCACTTGTTATTGGTTACCTAAATCAATTCACACACACAGACACAAATATATATAAACGTACAAAAGGTATACCTGTTAAAATTCCCCTCGAGTCTCATGAAATATTCATGTCAAACGTCTCAGCATTTCTCAACGGGTGATGGGTTGAGCCTCAAGGAGTGTTTCAGCCCAGGTCTCATCATCAGCTTTCAGCAACGGTCCTCCAAATATCACAAACTTGAGAGTTCACGAGCTCTGAGTGGCCTCCCACTCAGAGGGAGATACTGGTTGCAGCCCACTGCAGACCAGGAGAGCTCAAAGGGCCTCACTTGGAACTCCTGTTTATAGGTTTGCAAGATGACTGGCTTTAGTAATCCATAAATTTCCATCCTAGTCACAATCCGGAATGATCCAGGATAGTAACAATGGTATCGTTCCACAGTAACAACGGTATCGTTCCACTTGAGCTACGATCCAGGTAGGGATTGTTTCAGGGCTGTCAGGGATGATTAATTACTCCCACTCTTATTCCCTACCTTGGTCAGGCATTTCTGGTACGGTCAGTGCCGCTCCCCACCTTAGCCATGCAAGAGTGCCTGGAACGGTCAAGGGACGCTTAACTGCCCAACTCATTACACAAAGGCTAAGGCCTAATGGGAATTCCTGATATCGTACAGTAGTCCAGGGGAGGGGGGGAAATGCACCACCACAAGCAAGAGTAACATTTAAGTGGTACAAATGTTGGCTTTGTTCTCCGAGTACAGCTAAATATTGAGTGTTTCCCAATTACAAAGCATTTTGTTCTTCACAATCGTGTTACGCATTGATGTCTTTTGGTTTCAGGAAGCCCACATTCAGGTTGACTTCCTGTCTCCAGGTTAGGTTTTGCACAAAGACCATGCCAGCAGTGGAAGTAAGTATGTCAGCTTCTACCAACACAATGTAACTGCTAGCTACTTCAGACAACTATGAGATAGTTATGAGTCAGCTCAAAGCGTTACTGCATCACCAAGCTTCCCAGCTAATCAAGGCCCCCTTTTGCTTTACAGTCCCTGCAGCACTTTCCCACCTCTGCAACTGAACGTCATCACCGCTTGTCCACCACAATCCGTGGCAACAGAGTCTAATCAAAGTGAAGCCCACTTCGGTAAACAACATTTCACATTTTTTTAAGAAGTCATATCTTTTCTGTACCTTTAGTGTCCTTCTTTCTGTAATCGGAAAGAAACATTTTAATTTCTAGCTCCTGTATTTTAGTAAGTTGCTATATTTGTAATGGGAAAAAAAATCCTTGAACTTTTCCATTCAACTGCTTGCTTTTACTTGATTCTTAAAGCAAATGTGTCCAATACAGTGATCTTGTCCATACATTTTATAACAATGAGTTATATGTCGCTGAAACTCTCTAGGGGTAAAAACTTGGTGGGAAGATCCCTCTCTAATCAAGCTGAAACATAACCTAGAAAATTAGTCTTATGGCCCAGGTCAACAGTGTTTTTTAAAAAAGATTTACTTGCTTTGTGAAGCAAGTCAGCTTTGGATGAGATTTTTAAAATAAGCCTTTATTAAAATATTAATAATTTACATTATTTAATGCCAGTAGCAGCTACCATTCCATAAAAAAGGCTTCCAACATTTTATTCTCACATATCAGGCCTTTTTCATGGGAAAATTTATTAAAATCCAGAAGTTGTTCAGAATAGTTAAGTTTCAACAAAATAGTCATTTTTCACCAAAAATCTTCTGACCAGTTTTATTTTAAATGTAGTGTGTATAAAAAATGATTCACAAAATAAAATTACATTATTTTCATAGAGCACCCTTTCAATTAATTCTTACGAAGATAATTCAATAGACTATTTTACACGTTTTATTTTGGGTTTGTTTTTTGGGTAGGGGGTTGGGCTTTTTTTTTTGCTTATCATAAGAGAACGAGAGCTGGTAAACATTAAGATATGAAGTCACTGAACTGGCACTTTTTCCACTGACTGCATTGAGCTTTGGACCAGATCTTAAAGGTTTATGTTCAGTTTGAAGAACAGTAGGAACAGTAATTTCTCTGAAGATGCTCATTATATTCTGAACTGCTACCATCAGCAGTATTCCACAGGAAACAATCATCCTCCATACTTGTACAACACAGAATACAGGAATGATTTGCTCTTTTGGCCTAAAACCCCATAGTTTTTGTAATGTGGTTTCCATTTACTTAGTGTCCTCAGAATCCATTTAAATAGGACTTTATTATTTAAATATAATTAACAACGCTTTGCCATTTTAAGCTATTAAGAGTAGTTTTCTAACCAGTGCCTTTATTTAAATGAAACAGCAGAAGAAAAATGAGTGCTTAGTTACCACGTGCCATTATTGTAATCCTGGGGTTTAAGCCATGCAACTAACTAGTCATGACAAAGAAGCTTGCTGAAGGTCTGTCAAAACAGAAACATGTGACAGCAGCTGTTAGTCTGTTTATCAAGCTTTTTTCCCCAACTCTCCATCTACTTTTCTATGTATTTATGCATTTGCTGTTGTTCTGTATCTCCAACTCCTCACCACCAACATGAAATTCGTTATTTTAGCTTCTTATGACTGCAAGAAAACCAGCCTCTCTCTTTATGACTAAAAATGGAACACGACATGGGGATCAAAGAACTGCCCTTGGTAAGCAGTATTTGACACCTTCTTTGTCTGGCTTGTCTGAAACTTGTGTTCATATGATTTGTATAGGATACATAAACTGCCTGTTGATCAGGTCAATTGATCACCACAGGCCAACTTGCAAAAGCTAACGTCTTCTCTGAAGGGTATAGCATGAACTTGTAATTATGTGTGCTATCCGCAGTTCAACTCAGTGGAGAGAGAAAAAGGAAGATTTCTGTAACTAAATACAAAAACATACTTCATCCTTAAAAGGTTACTGCACAAGATTTTTACAAACGTGCATTAACTAATTTCACAGCTCATGAGGTAAGTTATCTTTTCCTCGTTTTATAGGTAAACATGCCAAGCCACAATAAGTCAGAGTGCCATGCACAAAAACACAGTCACACTGACGTAAGAGTGGAATGCTGACTCTCCTGAAGTCACCAGGGGCTTTGCTGCTAATTTCAAAAGGCAAGAAGATAGGCACAACTTTGCCTCAACATTGCAAGTTCATCATACACTATTTCCTCTCCTGAAAGTATCTGTATTAAAATAACATTTGGAGATACATTTGTCATAATTAAAGCAACAGATACTTTTTCTATAACACAAACAAGACTTCATGTTACATTGAACATGGAAAGGCTTTTTTTCATCTTACTTATTTCCTGTGTGCATTTCTTAACTTAGGAAATCAGACTATTGAATTTCAAGTTTGCATATATTCATTCAAATGCTTTACTAAAAATGTATGCTTTGGCTTGTGCAACATGCATTTTAAGATTGTTAGCCTTATTCCAATGCTGCCGTGCTATGTTACGTGCTAACAAGCAGCATTACAGAATTTGCAAACAGGGTGTGAGGTCTTGCTTGGATTGTCAGCTAGATGCAGACGAAGATGTCAGGCAGTCTGTACCTTTACTTCCTGGGGGATCGACCAGAGATACTGTGGCGGTGCTGGCTGGAAACTTTCTGCTACGCCAGCTGTTTCTGGGGGGTGGATTGGGGGTGGAACAGTAGCGTGTGGACCAAGAGCAAAGGTTAATTTGTGTTCTTCCCCTAGCAAAATTAGTGGTTCCAAATCCATTGGACTTCGATTTTTAATAGGCTGAGTAGCATTTCAACCCTGATTTCTAATGTACCCTGCAAAATTCACACTCAAATCAAGATGTCTGGGAAATCTACTTGTATACTATGTAAATATTAGAATTTAAAATAAGTTGAACATTTCAGGTGATCTGATTAAAGCTTATTGCAAAATCAGTTCTGGTTTTGTTTTTGTGGAAAATCTGACCTTGACAAGTCTTACCACAGCTTGAAATCTTTTCTTCTGAACTACATTTTATCAAACCTGGGAAAAAAGCACCATGACACTGCTTGTTAATTTTCAGTCAAAAAGGCAGATTCAGGTAACACTCAGCTTTCCAGATACACAACTGATGGCAACTTTAAAGGAAAAGTGTCAAAATGTACAGGCTCCAAAACTTGACATTTCAAAGGTTAAAAAGGTTTAAAATACAGAAAAAAAAAGTCAGTCTGAAGGAGAAGCAGACTGCAATGTCCTGAAACAGTTATTGAAGCTGCAAATAAACAAAAATGTCCTTCTTGGAATTTGAATTTCTAACATATAGTGCTCTACTGGGTCATTTTGTGAGCAGAATTTTGGAGAGAGGATAAGCAGGGCCAGACACACTCCACTCAGCCTTCACAAGCTGAGCAGTAAACAAGAGAGTTTTCAGTACAATCAGTACAATGACTGGAAATACACGAAATTTAATTCCTGAGTAAAACAAATGAGTTTTCTGCACCATCTCAAGATGGTCCCTTCAGCACAAAACCCATCCCATTTCTGTTATTTTGTTAACTATGAATTGACTAAAATTCTCAAGTAGCAATTATTTTTAAATTAGGACAGAGCAAGAGCTAAAATATTGCACATGAAATAGAACAAGGACTGGAACAAATTATTTATGAAACTAAACACTATGGCAAGCAGAAGCTCTTAGAAGAAATAGTAAAGACAGGAAAAAGACTCAAGATGTAATTGTGTGGGACACAATAAAATCAAACGCAGCAAAAGCAGCTTGCTTTCTCTTCATCAACCAAGCAAAGATACCAAAACAGAACCCAAGTCTCAAACCATATAATTTAGGTACCTAAAATAGGAAGCTGGTTTTCTACATTCTCTCTAAGTCAGTGGAGAAAGTAAAAAGAAGGTTCTACAAAAACAATTCACAAATAAGCCTGATTTACAGCCCAGTCTCTTACTCAAGGAGGTAACATTAGGTCATAGGAATATTCCTGAGTGAATGATCCCTTATTCCACTCTCTGACCACAAACAAGGAGTCTCTTCTGGGCACCCAGGACGGGTAAAATGGGCCTTCTCCTCTCCAGGGGCAGCAAGAAGGAGTAGCATTTACCTCTCTCTCCCCCGAATTCTGCTGCTGTTGTATTTCATGGCAGATCTCCAGTCATTTGCTATGAAAGCTGAACTGAACCTGAGAGATAAAAACATTTTAATCATCTGGAAACAATGAGGAAACTGTGAAAGAGGACCGACTTGTTCCTGCGGGAGGGAAGGATCAGGAGA
Source organism: Fulmarus glacialis (assembly GCF_000690835.1). NCBI lineage: Eukaryota > Metazoa > Chordata > Aves > Procellariiformes > Procellariidae > Fulmarus > Fulmarus glacialis. Next base: position 11,159 of record NW_009204834.1, read on the forward strand.
AAATGCTCCACTGGCAGGGTGACAGCGTGAGGGACGAGGCTGCTGGCGTCCAGCCCTGCTGCCTCATCTCTAGCCCTGACTCGCTCCCCAGCAGCCCAGCAACAGGTGACCCCTCTGCAGACCCCACCGCTGCACATTAAACCTCGCGCTGCATTTCTAACGCCACCGCGAAGCTGGGAAACGAGAGCAGGAGGCTTTTTTGCCCAACGGACAGAGGAGACTCAGCGGGGGCAACACTGCAGTTCTCAAACCGCAGAGCAGAAAAACAAATCCAGACAAAGGGAGCGCGCTCTGCCGCGGGCAGG
>NW_009204835.1:0-56416 GCF_000690835.1 Fulmarus glacialis
GGCCCGCAGCAAGAGGCCCGCTGGCTGGTAGCGGGTCCGAAGGCCTTTGCTTGGTTCGCCGCTGTCCCGGGGCGGAGACCGCGGCCCTTACTGGGGGTTGGAGGGCGTCCCCGGCCCAACCGCGGAGCAAGTCCTGGCGGGGGGCGTTTCTGCCCCGCCTCGCCCAGGCTTGATTTCATTCATTGCAGGTGTGAAGTGGCGTTGGGGGGAGGCCCTCTTGGACCCGGGACTTGTTTGCGGGCTCTATGGGGACCCTTTGGACGGGGCGGCCCTGGTGATCCGGCCCTCTAGGCGACGGCCGACCCAATGCCGGGAGGCTTGTACCCACGGGGTGCTCGTACGCAAACAAGGGGTTGTCCTCAGCTGTTGGGCAGCGGCTTTCAGCTGTTAAAGTTGTGGGTTCGCTTCTTTTTTACTTTTTCTAAAATCTGTATGTGGTTTTAATGGGGAAATGTGACTGTATTTGGGGCTTCAATTCAAACTGGTTCTGTCTGCCCCTTCTCCCGGGAGAAACAACAGTTACTGTTTGTATTGGGGTGATGCCTTCGGCCCCCGGGCATGGACCATTTAACCTATTGCACTTCATCCTTGACAAGCAATCTGCAGCTAACGTTCAGTTAAAAAGAAGGGCCTTGTATGGACCTTTTCCAAACAGTTTTTAAGATTGAGGCGATCATTAATGTTACTTCTGTAGTATATCCCTGCAATCGTATTGCGTAGTATATTGCACAGAATGGTTGAATTTTTATGGCTGCTTTCGTACCACTGCCTGTGCATGTTCATACAAAGCCTACTAGCATTCTCGTTTCTCGTGAACTCAAAATTTACCCAGTTTTCTGACACCCTACGGGTATCTTTATTAAGAAGAATACTTTATCATGCTTAAAAGTGCATGTTCTACATAGAAATCAGGTTTTCATCAGCTGTTTGGCTGACTAGGGAGCGTTTCAAATGCCTTTTGATCGTGTTTTAGTAAATCACTCTACCATTGTAGGTGTGCACATTGCTTTAAAGTCTTTGAATAAGAATTCTTGTTTTCCGAATTTGAATTGCACAGAAGGAAACAGTAGTGAACATCTATAGAATCAGAGTAAGAAGTCCAGATAAGTCAGAACAAGGGAAATGAGTTTCGTCTGGAAAAAAAGTAATTTAGGTTGTCAATAACCAATACTGTTCTAGGAGCTATAGAAGAGAGCATAACAAGATGAGGGTGTTTATACGGATGAGGGTGAATTTGGTTCCACCAATATCCCTTATTTTGCTGCTTCCCAGAAAGCGTTCCTGGAGTTTGAAGATTAAAATTATTTAAGTCTTAATCTGAGGGTATATAAGGTAATAAAGTTACGATGTTTCAGAATACGGAGGATGGATGAAGTGAGAAGCCATCTAGGAAAAAACTTTGAGAGCGGGGGGAAATGGTGTTCACAGTCTTCCTGAATTATACTCTTGTGGTGCCTGAGTATGTGGGTTGTAAAAGTTTGTGCTTCTATAGTAATATCCAAGAAATAACGATTTGTTATTTTTACCTTTTTGTAGAGGCTTTCAGGTTCTTTTGAGAATAAAGTAGATGAACTATTCCAATCTGTATGTTTTTAGATTGTTACAGTAAACTGTAAAAGTACTAGAGAGCAAATTTTTTGCCCATTCTTTTCTTTTTTTCTTGAAATCGGGTGAATTGGGAAGCAGCATTGTTTGCCAAATGTTGTTGGTTTTTTTGTTTTGGTTTTTATTTTTTAATTTTTATTTATTTTTCAAAATCAGAATGAGTTGAACGTAGTTGCTGTGGCCTAGAGTTGGTGGCAAGACCCAAATAAGATTTGCTGTTCCTGTTTTTACTTTGAAAGCCACTGGTATTGAGGCAGAGCTTGCTATTACTGCAGAAGTCTCCGTCTGGCAGAGGAGGCAGACTGTTTTTTTAGGGGAGGTGGGTGTCTGTGTTCACAGCCACAGCGAGTGACTGGGTAGTCTTCAGTTAATACATTGTCTTAATCTTTGCTTTCTGTAGTTTGGTCCATTACATTCTGAAATCCCTAATTACTTCCAATACAGTTGCTTTGGATTTAGATCTGAATACAGTGCAGGTACTTCATGAGAACTGTATCTTGCCCAAGGAAAGGGAGCATAGACAGTTGCAATTCAAAAAAGGTTTAGATAGGCAAAGTATTGGAGGAAGTGGCAGACTATTCCTTTTCCAAAATAGCTGCTGTTGCTTAGATCTGATGTTTGATGGTCAAGGATTAGGAATTTTCTGTCTACCCATATTCTTAGCTTCAGATTCCAGTAATGAAATCATTTTGCAAAGAGGATTTGACAAGGAAGATGTAGTGCCTGGGAAGAGAAAAAAAAAAGTTAGTTAATGCCGTTTTAAGTTTTATTTCATTTCAATTGTTATAAACTCGAGTGCTTGATTTGCTGTCTGGCATGGCGTTTTCATTCGGTTTTGGTGAGGCGGTTTTAATCCACTAGTATAAACGGGTGGCAAGATGAGTTTTCTGTGATAATCCTTGATAATGGGCTGTCACATAGTGGGAGAAAGACTTAAGACCGAACTTTACATGAATAAATCAAGGCACTTCCTTCTCCCAGTCTTCTGTCTAGTAAATTTTATGGGCAGGATTTTTTCCCCACCGTTTGCATAGCGTGCTACCAGAATATTACGGAATATGAGTGTGATTCTGAAGGGAGCTGTTTATTGAGTTGCTCAAGTGTACAATTAATGTAGGCTTTTGTAGTGGGGGGAAAAGGCTTGCTTTAATGTTTACAGTACTATTAGGCTTTTTGCTGAAGTTTTGTATGTGCTTCTCAGATACCAAGTATTAGGCTCATCTTCTGGAACATGGGCTATTTTATACTTGAAGATGTAAGAGAAGGGATGACCATGTTCAGAAAAATAGAAAATGGTGATGGGACCTGTCCTGGTTTGGGCTGGGATGGAGTTGATTTTCTTCCTATTAACTGGTATAGTGCTGTGTTTTGGATGTAGTATGAGAATAGTGTTGATAACACACTGATGTTTTAGTTGTTGCTAAGTAATGTCTACGTGAGTCAAGGACTTTTCATCTTCCCGTGCCCTGCCAGGTGCGCGGGGGGCTGGGAGGGAGTGTGGCCAGGACGGCTGGCCCAGCTGGCCAATGGGCTATTCCATACCATATGACGTCATGCTCAGCATATAAGGCTGGGGGAAGAAGAAGGGGGGGGGGGACATTCGGAGTGATGGCGTTTGTCTTCCCAAGTAACTGTTAGGTGTGATGGAGCCCTGCTTTCCTGGGGATGGCTGAACACCTGCCTGCTGATGGGAAGTGGTGAATGAATTCCTTGTTTTGCTTTGCTTGCGTGCGCAGCTTTTGCTTTACCTATTAAACTGTCTTTATCTCAACCCACGAATTTTCTCCCTTCTCCCCTTCCGATTCTCTCCCCCATCCCCCCTGGGGGGAGAGAGCGAGCAGCTGGGTGGTGCTCAGTGGCTGGCTGGGGTTAAACCACGACAGACCATAGACATTACAAAACAAAACAAAGTCTAAATAATTTCACATTCTAAACTTAAGCAGTAATAATATTGAGAAATATCTTGTAAGATGTCTTCCTAACAAGTAATTCTTAGTTTGTGATAGCTATCATGGTGAAACATTGGCATTATTTTAACAATATCTTGCTTCTTCTGGGGAAGAGGTGGGCAAAGGACGGACGTAGCGATTAAATGTCAATTCTAGTCCTTTTGTAAGCATTCTTGCTGAAAGATCTGCAAACATCAAAACTTTTCAGGTGGCTGCTGTCTTTCTGATGTCTTACTGAGCAGAGAAAAGCTGCTGTATAGTCTTCCAGCACAGCTTTAATGTTTGGAAAAGGTTGCTTAATGCTGGAATATGCATGCTGGAAGTTGGATCAATTCTGCTGCTGTGCAGAACCGCTGAAGTACTGGGATATTGTCACTCTGTACCTTGTATGTTACATGGCCTGGCAAACCTCAAATCACTACTGAAAATGAGTAGTTGAAATTTGACATGCTGCTTCTAGATGTCTGTTTGGTGTGTGGCTCCTGAAGTTAATTGTGTAGGTTTGTATTTTGTCTGTTTAGGAAGTGAATTCACTAGAACCAAGATAGCTTGCTTTTTTACTTTTCCCTCTAGGTTGCACAGTAAAACAAAGTAAGACTGTATTGCGTGTAAAACAGGTAGTGTCTGGTATAGTTTTTGCAGTCTGCAATTGCTCTACTTGGAGAATTTGCAAGTAGAATTCGTATGCTGTATGTGGATTGCATTATAAAAATTAAATATATATCTGGCCCTACTAGGATAAGCGCTTGTTATATTGGGGGTTTCTTTCCTGAATGTGATATTTGATGCAAATACATCTTTTTGTGTAGTTTGTTACAAAAAGACTCCTAGAACTCTCTTGTTCACTGTGCTTTGACCTAAATAAGTACCAGCATCTCTTGTGATGTGGGGAGAAAAATCTGTCCCTAAAGTGAGACTTAAGGGGCAAGTTTTACAAGGTAAGTTGCTGATCTTGAGCTGGGAAGTTGAAGTGTGTGTGTGGGAAGAGTGGGGGAAATCAAGTATATTATAATTGATGTAAATATTCTGTAAAACCTTATAGTTAAAGAACAGAGAGAACTTTGTTAAAATAACTCACTCTTCTCATTAGGTAATCATTCAGGGCTTTCGAAGCTACAGGGACCAAACCATTGTGGACCCATTCAGCTCAAAACACAATGTCATTGGTGAGTTCTGATACTTGTCTTTCAACACTAACTAGAGTTGCACTGTTATTTCAGATGATGTTTACATTAAAGTCCTTTATAGTTTTTAATATTCTGCCTACATTTGATGACTATATTTTCTGTTTCGGAAACTTCTTTACAGTTGTCTTAACATGTCACAAGGCGTATTCCACTTATAGCAAAGTAATGCTAGCATTCAATTTTACTGTGACAATAGTATGTCTGAGTCTTCAGAAATTGAGTGAGGTCTGTAAAGTCCTTCATATGTGCAGATCTCTGTATCAACCAGACGCCCTTTAAAAGCTGTCCTTGCAGGAACAGCAGCAGAGAATTTGTATGGGATTCTTTTTTTTGTTTTGTTTTTGTTTTTGTTGTTGTTGTATGCATTTTTGATAAGTAAGCACACTAGCTACTATAAACTGCTGCAGAGAAGAAGATCCTCTTCTAGCTATGGAGGAATGAATTTCTGGAATGTGGACTGACAAGAAGTATAATACAAGTTTCAAAGTGTAGTTTCATAAATAACACCTAATCTAACAGTGTGTTGTTGTCCACCATTCTCACGCCTCTTCCTGGTTTTGCCCATGGATGCCTGGTCCTGCCTTTTCATTTGCATTGATTTTAGTGATTGTGCAGCAACTTTGAGACTGCTGACCCAACAGAAAACAGTCAGTTTTGGGCATAAAAACTTAGTAGCCAGGATTTACTCTTGAGACTGGAAAAAACATGCATATGACTTGAATGGCGTGTCCTATTATGTAATGTTACTTTAGCGGGAGCTAAAACTTTATCCAGGTATTAGCGTTTTTAAAAGGGGGGGATGAAATTTGGCTTCACTATTTTTTGCCTTTTTAAAGACCTCATAGCAATCCCAGGTAGTTTTGGGGATGAGGTGAATCTGGAGGGCATGTAGGCAGGAAGGGATGAAAAGCCTGGGATGCTCATTGCTGCTGGAAGGCAAGCAGTTTTGAAATTTTGATCTTAAAGATAAGACACTGAGCCTTGCTGAAACACATCAGAATGAACACTGAGATTACTGTATGTTAGCGTAGTGCAGTGTTCTTATACCTTTATTTTTTATATAGATATAGTACATCTTCCAGTCTTTTTAAAACAAAACATTGCTGAATTAGCAAGTGGAATATTAAGAAGTTCATGCTCTACCTGAAGTTCATACCGTCAGCCTGAATGTACAGGCAAGTGATTTCCTTTGGTTAAATATAAAAAATTGATGCTGGGACCAGAAGAATTGGGTTTAGGTCTACTGTTTTTATCGCACCAGGAGATCAGTATTAAAAGGATGGGAATAAATAGGATTGGTTTAACCATTCTCATTGTGGAATAATATTGGAGTTCGTAAGTCATTGTTATGTATTTGAGTGGGGAAAGGACTGCTCTCTTGTTCTCAGACAATGACTAAGTGATCCACCTACTAAGTTTGCCTCATCCCCTCGAGATTTTTTTTGGCTCTGTTCTTGAATATTTATATGCAAAATTTAATGTACATTGCAATGTTAACTCACATCAACTTGAGGTTATACTTTATGTTTTAATTTTCAGTGGGAAGAAATGGATCTGGAAAAAGCAACTTTTTTTACGGTAAGCATGGATTTCTTAATATAATGGCGTGGGGATGCTGATGATACCAGGTTTCTTTGTTTGTTTTTGCCAGAAGTTGATTTACCAAATGTTCTTCCTCAACAAGGAGTGGCAGATTGGTCATTACTTGATAATGGTGAAAGGCAGATCTCAGTGCACTTGTTTAATACATACCTTCAGGTTTTTCCCCAGTATTTGGCTTCTCTTACTAAGGGCCTTCTAAGGTTTTTAAATGGCAAAAAAGTATTTGCAGGAGGAAACTGATCTAAAAGTTCTAAAAGTCACCCACCTTGAAAGCCGATTGTGGTATTTGCAATTACTTCAGACATTCTTAGTGGCTAAATTCTAAGTTGATTCCATAGCACAGCTTATACAATCTTTTAACCTATGGTTATGAGGGGGATTTTGTGGGGTGGGAGCATCTATGGAGGAGCAAAGAGGCTAGCCAAAGGTGTTAGTGGCCTTTGTGATGGTAGTCTTTATAAATTGCCAAGTGTTAAGTATTTTAGTGATATGTTTAACCTAGCCTGTGTGCTATGTATTTGTAGAGGAAAGCTCATGAATCCCTACTTGTGCAGCATTGTCAATGCTTATGCAGTGAACTAGTAAGGTGGTGACAATGAGACTTCTTCAGAGAAATTCTAGTGTACAGCAGGCTGAGTGATAAAGATCTAGCAGATTAAGGTTTTTAATGAAGAAACACTGTAAGATATTAGCAGCGGCATGATTGTACTATACAACAGTAAAATGCTATGTTTTGAGTTAAAGAAACTGCTGCGTATCTCCCTAAAGGAAAGAATAAATCTTCTGTTTCTTTACTATTTTATTACAGCAATTCAGTTTGTCCTTAGTGATGAGTTTAGTCATCTTCGCCCAGAGCAGAGACTGGCTTTGTTGCATGTAAGTGAAGGTGTATAACAATCAAGACTAAAGAATAAGCTAATGTGTTTGAATGTTACTACAAAAAATGGTAAATTGCTGGGCTGTGGATATTTTAAGGCAATTATTTTGGAAGCATCCTTAAATGTTTTTTGTTTCCCTTTGGCAACAGGGAATTTATTACAAAGTAATACATTATGCTGATAATGCACATTGGTGAATGTGTATCCAAGACTTTCAGAAATAAAAATATATGTATTGGATCTTACATAGATGCTTTTGACTCTGAAATCCTTGGAAGGAAAGGGGAAGTGGGATTGTCAGGGAGAAGGGGAGATGAATGAGCTCAACATCCTTCCAAGGTGGGAATTACCTAACCAAAATGTCTCCTTTCTTAGGAAGGTACAGGTCCTCGTGTTATTTCAGCGTTTGTGGAAATTATTTTTGACAATTCGGACAACAGGTTACCGGTAAGTTGAACACACTACTTCAGAAATAGATGATCACTTCAGACTTTAGTATCTCAGTATTATAGAAGTCTTCAGTACGGTAACTGCTTTTGAGTCGGTTCTGATAAAAAGTGCCATAAACATTCTGGATTAGTTATACATACCTACTGCAAGCATTTAAACATACTGGGTTTTGTTTTCTTAAGATTGATAAAGAGGAAGTCTCACTTCGCAGAGTCATTGGAGCCAAGAAGGACCAATATTTCTTAGACAAGAAAATGGTGACGTAGGTACTTCTTTTCCTTAGCTGAATGAGACTAGTAATATTTTTGTAAAATTCTCTAGTCACACCGAACACTTGCGTCTCTAGCCTGAAATAAATTAATTCTTACGAGTTCCATGAGCAATACTAATTTAGTTGTGTAATACTGAGTACTGGTAGTTTGACAGCAAGGACATTAGTCCTTGTGCATTAGACAGCAGACTTAATGTGATGTTTAACTGTTTATATAATACTTCTTTCAGGGCTTTTTTAAATAGAAGAGTTACCAGACTTTAGGTTGTTTCTTATCCTTCCTTGTGATATCTTTACCTGTATTTGCCTCCTCTTTGCTTCAAGGTGCTTCTTTCTTAATCTGTTTCCAACATTACGATATTTTAGGTATTTTCCATTTTTATTCTTTCATTTCATTTTAGAACTGGCTATTATCAAATAAAGAAGCTTCTTCAAACAGAGCATGCATTGCACACAGTGATTATAGTATGTGATGTATAGTTGTGATACTTTACTGAATTTTTACAGCTGTCACTTCTACTGTAAGTGTTTTTAATAGATTCACAATAACATTTCAGGAAAAATGATGTAATGAATCTTCTTGAAAGTGCTGGATTTTCTCGCAGTAATCCCTACTATATTGTCAAACAAGGAAAGGTAAGATTCTTTTTCACAAAGTGGAAGAAATCACTGTCAAGAGTATCATGTTTCCTAGATGCCAAACTTAGTTCAATTATTGCAGAAGTAAACCAAAACCTAAATCCATTTTGGTTTGAAACAGTTCTTGTAGATGCCGCTTTTGCAAATCTTACTGTTTTAGTCATTTATGTCGATTTTAAGAAAAAAATTTTTAATGTCTGTTACGTTGATATTTAGAGAAGTTTTTTTTCACGGTAATCTTTGCAATCACATGCTTTTCTGTATACTTAAATACAAAGCAAACTTAATTCCTAGTGACTATTTCAGTGTAAATTCATAGATTTCTGGGCCTTAAGATGAGGCAATAAAGTAATCGTAGAGAATTTTAAGAAGCTAAAAATACTGTCAATGAAGGATGAGTGGAAACATGTGGAAGCACCAAAAGTGAACACACAGAGCAGGGAAAGGGCTCACAGCATGGCCTGTGTTAACTGGTCGTCAAGACCCAAGCAGGCTTACCAGAGCTTTCAAAGGACACCCAGATCTGGGGACAAAGGACAGATTACTTGTAATGGATCACAGGGTGGGACACCATGGAGACACTGATAACTGTCAGCTCCAAAAGATTACTGAAAGGCATGCTTAAAAGGGGAATGCAGGAATCTTGAGAAGCACTTGATGGCAGAAATGCTGACCCAGCAGTACAGTTTCTCAAATGTTTATCAGGATAAATTTTCCTATACAGCTGAACATGTGTATTTGGAAGAAACAACTTCAGCTGGAAAGTCACTTGTGTTTTGTAGTGGTGCACATGACTCTTACAGGCAAAATACACAAACTGGTTTTAATATAATACAAATTAGAAATAGTTACCTTCTTATAAAAGGATGCAAACACTGAAATTCTATCGAAGGAAAGTAAGCGTTACGTCGGGTTCAATTGTATGACTGATTTAATGTTGGATTAATGAGTGTTTCATGACCTGAATTATTCTGAGATTTATAACCTCTACATTTTGGTCTAGTTTTATGGAAGTGTTTAAACGATGTGGTTTAGCACCAGGACTTAAAAGCCCAAACTTGAGTTTCTCTAAATGTAATTTTGAGCGGGTAATGATTTCTTCAGTTTACGTAATACTAGTATCTTGAGTTTTAGCAATAACCAGTAGCATTTGAAAACCAACAAAATTCATTACAAGCGGAATACTTGCTGTCCTAAAGTAATTGTCTCAAAAGGAGAGCAGTATGTTATGTACTAGGTATCTGAATCTTCCTTCCAAAACCTCAGGCAAGCAGGCACAGCAAAAAAAGTGCAATCTTTGATCTGTTGTGGTTAGCCTTACATCCAGAGCAGGCTATTGAAATCTTAGATCTTGAATTTTCAGATCAACCAGATGGCCACAGCTCCTGACTCTCAAAGACTGAAGTTACTAAGAGAAGTAGCTGGTACCAGAGTGTATGATGAACGTAAAGAAGAGAGTATTTCACTGATGAAAGAAACAGGTAAAAATAGTTTAAGAAATTAATGCTTTATGCCACAGTAATTCCATTATCTCTAAAGGTTTATGGCTTTTTCAGTAAAGCTAATTGCTAGATAGATTTTATTTGTGGTATGTTAAATGATACAGAGCATGTCATATTTCCTCCTTGAATTTTAAATATCTCAAAAGGTTTAATAAGTGACTTCATGTGTGCTTTTAGTAATAAAACTTTGTAGCTAGGCTAATAAGGGGGTATTTGTACTGCTCAAAACACGAGTGATGTCAGTTGGCAGTGATCCAAAAAATCAGGATACCTACTGCTATGCAAACACTAAAGTTTATGTAGTATAGTCTATAATTATTTTAAGTGTGTGAGCCAAGAGAGTACATGCTTGTGTTGCCTTATATAGCTAGTATCAACAGTTCTGCTGTTAGGATGTTTTTTTGGGGAACTTCTGGATACAGGTTCTCCTTTTCACATCTCGTAACTGCTGACGAATAGTTAATCACTGGAGGAGATTCAGTAGCTTTAAAGGTGTGGGAATGTATTACAGTCAATCTTGTCATCTTTTCTGAAGAGGGCAAGCGAGAGAAGATCAATGAGTTGTTGAAATACATTGAAGAGAGACTGCATACTCTAGAAGAGGAGAAAGAAGAGCTGGCTCAGTACCAGAAATGGGATAAAATGAGGAGAGCATTAGAATACACCATTTATAATCAGGAGCTTAATGAAACCCGAGCGAAGCTTGATGAGGTAAAATATCTTGGCTAATACAAAATGTAACAGGAGCTGTTGATTTGCTTTTTGCCAATGTCTCCTTGCGTTCCTTGATAGAATCCTGTCAATGTTCTTCACTAATTTAACAAATTGTTTACTTTCTGGAACTAGCACTAAACCAGAAACTTGCTACTTAAGCTACTGGTGATATTTCCATACAGCTCTCTGCCAAACGAGAGACAAGTGGAGAGAAATCCAGGCAGCTGAGAGATGCACAGCAAGATGCTAGAGATAAAATGGAGGTAAAAATACTTTTAACAAGGGCTCTTCAGAGGTGTGTTTCGCTTTGTGTTTGTGTTTGTGTTTTTTTTTTGCGAGGGGGGTGTTCTAAGAGAGTGTTAAATTCTATTTTACGCTTTCATCCTGTTTGGAAACAGGAGAAGTTTTTCACACTTCTAGTGTATCTTTATCTACATAACAACGATCTTGTGAGTTTTGATAGATACCGAAATGTGCATGCAGTGTTTAAGATACTACATACTTAAATTTGCATAGGAAATAGAACGGCAAGTTCGAGAACTGAAGACAAAGATTTCGGCAATGAAAGAAGAGAAAGAACAACTTAGTGCTGAAAGACAGGAGCAGATTAAACAGAGGACTAAATTAGAGCTGAAGGCTAAAGATCTGCAGGATGAATTAGCTGGCAACAGTGAACAAAGGGTACGTAACAGCGGTGAAGTCTTAAAATGTCATTGGCACAAGGTAGTATACTTGTACATTGAAGTTTTGGATTTAGACTGCAGCCTTTCATTATTTTTTAAGGTTTGCCAGACAGATATCTTAGTTTTTTGTGATGTCGTTAGTGTCCTTCTCGGGGATGTAAACATAGACTCCTGTGTTACGCTCCTTTATCATCCTGCATGTTGCAAAATCAAGCACCTATAATTCTCGTGATCTTAATTGCTGCAAGTATTGGGAAGGAGAGTTTTGTTTATAGCACTAATTCGAACTTGGTTGGTTGGCCCATAAAGACCTTCCTTGCTTGTGTAGTTTAGCATTCTTGAGAATGCTTCCTGTCATCCCTCTTTACTGTCCTGATTGGAACTGAATTCACTTCTTAAGTGTTGAAACACTGTAGTATCAGAGAAGCAGTGGCATCTTGCAATCTTACAATTAAATTATTCTGTAGAAGTGTGTATTTCTCTAATGATACAGTTCCTGATACTACCTAACTTTAAATACTGGTTTGTTTGACTTTCAGAAAAGACTGTTAAAAGAGAGGCAAAAGCTTCTTGAGAAAATTGAGGAGAAGCAGAAAGAATTAGCAGAAACGGAGCCGAAATTCAACAGTGTAAAAGAAAAAGAAGAGAGGGGAATTGCTAGGTCTGTGGCATTCTACAATGGGGAGTCAAAGCATTTTAAAAAAACCCAAGATACTATCAAGACTATCCATATGTGCAATTAACTTGGATTTGTACTTGTTGCTTGAGAATGGGGTAGCTATATGTACTTACAGATGGTCTGTAAAAAGCCTCCTTTATTGTTGGGGAGGAACAGTATTTGGTGAAATTAATTTTTAAGCTTAACCACTTCTGTGGGCTATTGTTGACTTTTTGTTTTGTGAAGTCTTCTGGGTGATTTTATGGTTTATAACATGATCCTTTTCTTTTTGTTACTGATTTGGTGCTTAAATTTTAGAGCCTGGTTTGACACTTTTTGAAGATTCTTACGGTAATTCTTAATGCTTGCTCTTAATATATTCAAGATTTCTTTATAATACAGCGTGTCTTTCCCTTCTTAAAATAGACTTGCACAGGCTACGCAGGAAAGAACAGATCTTTATGCAAAACAAGGTCGAGGAAGCCAGTTTACTTCCAAAGAAGAAAGGGATAAGTGGATAAAGAAAGAACTGAAGTCTTTAGATCAAGCCATCAATGACAAGAAGCGGCAGATTGCAGCTATACACAAGGATTTAGAGGATACAGAGGCAAACAAGGAGAAAAATTTAGAACAGTACAGTGTAAGTTTTCAGCTTACTACTTTTTGAGAGAAGGCTTGAACACTCAATCTTGGACAATTAGACTTTCGTGCCTATTTATAAGGAAGATGAGACTTTCTGGTTGGGTGCGGTCTTTTAAAAATTTATTACTGAAAACATCTGCAGATAAACTCTGAACTCCCTTTAGCACTGCATCTAACTTCACTCTGTATGTTTCCTTTTTTTCTGGTACTTTCCCCAAAGTGTTTGGCCTGAGTTTTCAGGAAGAGACTTAGCTTTGCCTTGTTCTTGTCTATGTTGAACATGGCTGTTTCATATAGATAACAATTTGTTATGTTTATTTAGAGACGTCTGTGTTTTCACTCTTCTCTTACTTTCCCTAAACAGAGGATCTTTTCAACTGCTGCAGGCACTGCACCTTTGCACCACGGTTGCAGCTGTTCAGAAGTTGCGACCCTATCTATATTAGAAGATTAATCTGTCTCAGTAATATCTGCATAACTTTCAGATTTTAATTTCCATTCAGAAAGAGCTCTTACACTGCAAATACAGCAGTACAATCCAAAAATACCATTCCTGAAAAAATGAAAATCCCTGCACTTACGGTGGGAGAGCATCCAGTGCCAATGCTGCTACCCTGCATGTGCTGATAGACAGTGCTCTTGGTCTTTTGTGTAATATATCTACCGAAATCAAGGATCAGTCTGACAAAATCTAGGAATGTACAAAGATGATGGTGTTCTACTAAAATACTGTTTGGATGGGGCCCACATTAGCAAAGTAATGATTCTCTGAGTTGGGGAATAAAAGAAATGGCATTTACTACTGACTGTTTGTAATTTATATTGTACTGCTCAATAGGAATTCTGTAGAATTGAAGAGGTTAAATTTGAGGTGGCCTTTGATTCCTTTTATAAACATGTCTTGGTTTTCTTTTTCTCCTTAAGGAAGGTTGATTTATACTTAGGCTAAGAGTTGTATAGCTTTTTGTTGTTCAAAGGGGAGGCGTCTTGGGTGAACATGATGGAGAGCTTGCAAAGTGAGGTTGGAAAAACTTGGCTATGTTTTGAGAACACAGCTAGTCCTCCTGTACACAGATAACTATGAAAACATTATCTGAGTGCTAGCCCTGAGCTGCTTTGAAAATGGCAAGCGTTAAGTGAGCAAGGGGAGGATGTCTGCATTGGCTTAAACAGCATGCTGTTGACAGCAGCTGTGTAAAGTACTAGTACTGCTGGAGAGCAGGCTGAGATTTTTGACTAATAGCAGTATGGCATGGTGTGCAAGACTAGTATGTATGTTCTTACCACAGATGTTATTTCAGAGCATGCTTATACATAGTTATGTGTATGATAGTTACTGTTTTGATTCAGTTTCTTACCATGATTTACAGTGAGCCATTTCACTGTAATATCCAGATGCACAGTTCAACTCAGTAGCCTTGCAGTCTACTTGGTAACTTCACCTTGTTACTGTTCCCTTACAAAGATGTATTTATTCTTAGTGCTTTTCCAGTTTGTTGTAAATTGGTTAAAACGTTTGTAGGAATCATTTCTGAATTTTAAGTAGTAATTTAGTATTGAATAAAAGAAAGATTTTTGAACAGAGCGCGCTGTAGTTTCATACTGTTCTTTTCTTCGTGTTAGAAACTGGACCAGGATCTTAATGAAGTGAAGGCTCGTGTTGAAGAACTGGACAGAAAATACTATGAAGTGAAAAATAAAAAGGATGAACTACAGAGCGAAAGAAAGTTAGTAATTAATTGAAATATGTCTGAATCTCACTTAATGTGAAGGACCCCAACTGTGTAGTTGTTAACATGGCATGTAGGTATGTTTTTTAAATATAGCCATGTATGAACTCCTGCACTTCACCTTCCTATTAGATTAGCAGTCTTTGAGAATAATAATAATAATAAAAAAAATCTTCAGACTTCATTCACACTTAAAATATTTTAATTTTTTTTGTTCTGTAGTTATCTATGGAGAGAAGAGAATGCAGAACAACAAGCTCTTGCTGCAAAGCGGGAGGATTTAGAAAAGAAACAGCAGCTTCTCAGAGCAGCAACAGGAAAGGTAAGATACCTTGTATATGAGAATTCCTTGTGGAAGCTTTTCTTATTCTTAAAGAACAAGTCATAGTCATATCTGAAAGATAGGACAGTTACTTCTTTTGGTTATGGTCTCACTGTCATAATTAAGATGGACAAATTATATTTGTAAGCTGAATTTTTCAAATATATATAGCTCTAGAACTACTTGGAGATCAGTTTTGTAAGCTCAAGGTAATTGAGGAGAGGTGAGGAGACCAGGTAGAAATGGAATACTTCTAAAATTTCTTCTGATATCTTTTTGCTTTAAAAAAAAAAGACCTTCAAATATTTAGGTATCTTCTGTTAGAGGTGTAGGTTAGTTAGCAGGAACTTGGCAAAAAAGGTTATGACTTTCACAAAGTTAAAGGTAAAATGGATATTCTGCATCTTTTAATGGCAGTTAATGTAAAACAATTCAATAATGAGTTATATTTTAACAGGCCATTTTGAATGGTATAGACAGCATAAACAAAGTTTTGGAGCACTTCCGTCGAAAAGGCATAAACCAGCATGTTCTAAATGGCTATCATGGCATTGTGATGAATAACTTTGAATGCGAACCAGCTTTCTACACCTGTGTTGAAGTTACTGCAGGGAACAGGTAATTACATGCTCTTTAGTGTTACTTAAGTTAAAGCAGCTGCAGTGTTACCATTTAGCTGTTGGTGCCAGTTGCTACTGAAAGTTTTATTCTTTTGAACTTGAGCTCTCATCCTTTTTTTGTCAAAGTGCCTTCTATATAGCATGATCAAACTGCTACTCTTTTGAGAAGGAACTAAGAAGAATTCTGCTTATTTAAAAATTAATCCTAGCTGCTCTTGATCTTGTCTAAAAAAACCTAAGTGAAAACCACACAAAGACCCCCAAGAAAGGCCCCAGACCCACACTCCTGACATTTACCAGAAGGATTGGTGGTGAGGCTGAGCTATATTGAATAAAGTGGAAAGCATCTTCCGGTGTGGAGAATTCTACAGTAAGAAATGCTGATGTTTCAATGATAACAATCAATAAGAATTATTTCATTTACACTGGAAAATTTCATGGGTGAGGATGGTCTCTAAACTGTCAAAAACTGCTATTTAAAAGCTATCTGAAAAGATGTTGAGTGTTAATGAGTCTGTGTAATGTGTGGTCTAGAAGAAGTAAGTGCCTGTTGAGTGACCCACCACTTCCTACAGCATCTGATACTTCAAATTAATTTAAACTGTCTTTTTGTGTGATCAGTCCCCTGTTCCAATTCATGAGTAGTCATACAAGTTCTTTTCTAGTGAAATGTAGATAGTGGCATAAAGGCAGGAAAGAGGACAGAGGTGACATGATCTTGCAAACTATCACATAGAAATGTTGATGCTACCACAATTTGAAATGCAGTCCCTCATCTGAAACACCTGTGTCTGTGTGAACAAGGGTGTCCCTTCAAAGTACTTCACAGTTCTCTCTGAATCCTGTTGTGCCCCATAGTTTGGAAGAAGCAGTAACAAGCAAACTGTAGTTCAATTTGCAAAAGGAAGATCACTTATTTCAGTCCCTCTGATGCTAGTCCCAATCATGCACAGGGAGGTAGATGTGGTCTCTGTTTCTGTTGAATGTATACAGAGGCATATGGTGCAAACTCTGTAAATCCATGCAAAGAGGGCTGAATACTGTATATTGAAATGCTATGGGGAACAGAGGTTTGCAGTTGAACCAAAAAAGGCTGTGTACACGGTGACACTGCGTGCGTATTGACTGGAGGGTGGAATGTAAAATTCTTGGCGGATCCCAGTTTAATGAAAGTGAATAGAGTGTATCCACTTGCTTATTCTGAGGCACAGACTTGAGGAGAAAATGCAATGCAGCTTTATGTTGATATGTTATTTAATGGTACCTGCATGCTTACTGTTCCCATACAAATATGTTAGTGCTTTTAGCACAGTAAAATTTTGTTTATTTGTTGGGCTTGTTAATTAGGTTGTTTTATCACATTGTGGATTCTGATGAGGTCAGTACAAAGATCCTAATGGAATTTAACAAAATGAACCTTCCTGGAGAAGTTACTTTCCTCCCTCTGAACAAGCTGGATGTTAGAGATACTGCTTACCCTGAGACTAATGTGAGTTAGAGTTCCTTTTGAACTTTCCTTTACTTCATAATTACAAAGGCTTGTATTTTGAATTGTTTGTGTATGTTGCTTATGCCCACCACGTGGTTTGCTGTTGAATGTCTGCAATTAAATACTACTTCTAATGTACGCTTCTCAACATAAAAAGCTCTGTTATAGGAAAATACTTGCTTTCCTACCAGGTATTTGCTCTTTAAAGTTTAACTTCACCTTACAAGTAAATAGGTGATACTAAAAAGAAGTAGAATTTTACAATAAAATTCTGATTGTTGATAATTGCCTGAATTACTGAACTGTAATTCTTTAAGCTGAAATGCTGCCATGGACAAAAGCTGAAGAGCCGTGTTACAGCCGTGGACAGTTTATCAAAGTTACTGGAAACGAGTTGTGTTTTTATATTTAAAAATGCATAAATAAACCTTCAGTGACAACCATTTAAAAAGTAGTTCTGAAATACATTTCAAGAAAGTATCTGCTCTTATTTTAAATTTTAGCAGTGAATTAATTGTGTAAATGTTAACTGCTTCCTACAATAATCTTTTAAATAAATTGTGTAAATGTTAACTGCTTCCTACAATAATCTTTTAAAGAATAAGTTCTTTAAAAATAGGCACACACACCCACACACACCCCCCGATAAACATAGGAAAATATAAACAGGAAACAATCAGACTTCTAGTGTGGTTGTTTTGGGAGGGCTTTACTAGTAAAACTGTGTTAATGTTTGTGTCCTACTCTCTACAGAAAGGAATAATTTTTTGGAGGAAGAAAATTTTACTGCCAGTTTATAATACTTACTCAACTTGTTTCAGTAGCAATTTAATACTCAGATGAGATTCCTGGTAGACTCTTACTGACTTAAAGCTCAAGCCTAGCTGTTAAAAGCTAAAATTGCAAAATCTTGCACTTGATTTCCATAGAGTGTTTATGTGTTTGTCTCGGGAATGTTCAATCAGTGTGTCATCCTTTTACCAACTGACAGCTGTTTATATCATTCATATCAATATCGTGCTTTGAGTTCAGGGTTTGACATCCTGTATGTAAATAATGATACACACAGCTCCAGAAGTCTTCGTTCTAGAAGTTTATTGATTAGGAAGCCAATGTTAATATTCAGTGAATTTGAGATGTGCTGAACTTTTAGAAATTCTTGTTATAAGGCTGGAGTATATTCTATTTTTACTCTTGATGGTAGTTTCTTTTTTCCAGCGCTCTCTTGAATTCTGTGTATGAATTAGTTGCAATATGCTTGCCATATTTGTATCAATGTGTTCTTCTCATTAAAATCACTGTCACTTCAGGATGCTATTCCTATGATCAGTAAGCTGAGATACAATCCAAGATTTGACAAAGCTTTCAAACATGTTTTTGGAAAGACTCTAATTTGTCGTAGCATGGAAGTGTCTACCCAGCTGGCCAGAGCTTTCACTATGGATTGTATTACTTTGGAAGGTAAATATTGCAACTTTATAAATTAGTTATTGTAAAAATAGGATCCCTGGAATGTGAGGCTCATTAAACATGGTCTGTTAGTGTTGTCAAAATAAATTTATTTAAATAATAGTATACTTGACTGAGATGTACAGGGTTGCACTTGGTTAAGTACAGTGCTTAAAAATACAGAATTTCTTCACGAGTCATTGAATTTTCTTATGATCTAAAAGTTAGTAGCTATGTATCTCCATCCTGAGAATTGTAAAGTAGATAAAACAAATCGGATGAATACGAACCTTATCAATTTAACAGGCGTTTGTTTTCCTGGAGTATTTATGGTGTTTTCCACAAACTTAAACCAGTGTTTAGGGTGCGAATGTACGGCCTTAGTTGCTGATAAGTGCAAGGTGAATTCTTCTTCGAACCAGACACATCTACACATTATGTTCTCTGAAATAATGTATATCTTTTGTTAATTGCCTGTTCTTGGAGGACAGATTCCCTGCAGGCTCACTGTTGTCTTTTTGTCTCTTAAAGTCAATGTGAAAAAATTCCTAAGGATATCTGAGGAGGAAATGATTAATTTTTCAGTAACAGCATACTCTACAAGCCACAGATGCTGCTAATTACTCAGCCTCCCTTTTGTTTTCTCCCTTACAGAAGACTTGAGATTTTTTTTTTTTAAACTGGTAGTGCTAGGCATTTGCATTTTTCCCTTAATATAAGTATTTTTTTCCTTCAAGCTGCATTGTTTCAGAAGTTAATTAAAAACAAAAAAAAAAGCTGATGCTTAAAGGAGATCATAGCAGTCTCTGTTGGTCTTGAGAAAGGAAATTCACTTTGAATTGAATACAGAAATAAACATTTCCCTAATTATTGTAAACATACATGTGTGATTCCTGATACTGATGCAGCACTTCTGTAGGTTAGTTGAAATGTTTTAGTTAATCTGCTAAGTTGTATTGTAGAAACTGCGCTGAACATTATGGAGAGCATGTAGCATGCGGTTTATAGTCTCACTCTGTTATGCTCTTAGGTGATCAAGTCAGCCATCGTGGTGCTTTGACTGGAGGTTATTATGACACAAGGAAATCTCGGCTTGAATTGCAAAAAGACGTTAGAAAGGCAGAAGAAGAACTTGGTGAACTCGAAGCAAAACTCAATGAAAACCTACGCAGAAACATTGAAAATATCCTTTTGTTGTTCTTGGGGAAAGGTTGTGTGATGACAGAGCTTTTGTTTTGCAGTTACAGTGATAGATGAAAAACAGTAGATTAATATAATGTTACATATTAGCTGTGGCACTTGTTTTGACTGTTGCTTGTGCAGCCTGGTTCTATATGTTGCTGTAGGGATTTTAGTAACAAGTAAATCAATGATAAAACAGAAACAAACAAAAACCCTGCATGTGAAAATTGGTGTGCAACCAGTGGAAATAACAGATTTTAAAACATATCCATTGTTTATATGCCTGAATTGCATTCTTTTTTAAAAATAATTTTTAGACCAATGCAACTAGTTAAGAAATCATTTCTATACCACTGCTGTTAATTTTTTGGTAAAACTTCCATAGTGGGGAAACTTGACTGAAAAATAGTAATTGAAGCACACCTTGTCCAGTAGTTTGCTTCAGAGAGTGGCTGGCACTGTAGGCTTCAGGAAAAACGAGCTTTAGTAATTTGTCCCTGTTAAAATTTTATCTTGATCTTTAAAGCTGAGAGATGGGGTTAAACCCGAAACTTTGAGGCTTTCTATTCCTTCTAGAGTTTGATGTAGTAACTGCTATAACCAGATATTCTTGTTATCTGTGTAAATCTTCACTGCCTCTTCTGAATCATGCTGTATTTTTAGTACTTGAGTCCTGAATTGGTGTGTTACGTAGTCCACTTATGCTGTGGGGAGGAAATGGAGAGCTTTACATTGTAATTAAGCTCTGAGTTGCTTGACAGTCTTGGTCCTTTCAGTCTCTTTGTACGAAAAGTCAAGTAACTGTCACCTTTTTCTCTAACTTCTTTAATGCTACAGTGTCCTTTTGAGATCAAATATCTAGAATTTGGGAGCAGGGGAGGTTTATATAATTTTCTTCTCCATTATGCAGGTCATTCTGTCATTTGAACTGAACTCCTTTGTTTTTTGACCTGCAGCAATGCGTTAGAGAGATTTTTGGGGCAGCAGATAAGCAGAACATTGAAGCCTATGTTTAGATCCACAGATGATTAGCAAAACTTTAAAAGTATGTACCTATGTTTTGTTAAGTCAGTGCAAGAATGTCGAAATGGTCTGTTAAATGTGACTTAAATAGACTGAATTTGCCAACTGGCTTTACATGCACCAGTGATAATGAATGTCTTTCACCCTTCTTATTGTTACCTGTAAGGATTGTGCAGGACTCAATTTGTGTATCTACAATTAAGTATTTAAGTGTGGCATTTTCTCCTTCCTTACATCTTTTTTAAACTACAAATATGTAGGCATATGGTTTAAAAGGATTTGTGCAGAAACTAATTTTAACACTAATCCCAGTGTGCATTGTACAGGTAGCCTGCTTTTTGTAGCTAAGAATGGGAGCTTGAATTCCTATAGTTAAATTCCCAAATTACCTGTTGGATCCTTTGGTTTCAGTATTTTAACCAAGACTACTTTCTTGCTATCATTTAAGTCAAAATCTTTAGGCCTGGGTTTCTTTTTGAGGAGGGATCTATAGGGGATATAGGTAGAGTGCTCATCTAACCGACAGAAATTCCTATGTGGCGTACCTTTCAGCTGTGAAGGGATCAGTAACTGTAATAAGAGATGTTACTGCAGTCAGACAGTAACTTTTAGAACATACCACAAACAGACCTCAGTCATTTTGAAAGTAAAATACCCATTCATAATTTTCTGTTCTGTGGCTCATTCAGTTTTCCTAGAATATTTAAGTATGTAGTGAAGTGTTTTACTGTAACCTTTGCTTAGGGGAATTATTTAATTTTTAGGACACTTCAGTTGTTGTTATGTTAAAATATACATTGTAGTAGGAGTAACATGATGTTAGCAATTCAACATAAATTAAAACAGAATCATCTGCAAGCTCTGCACCATGACTTAAGTCATTATATCAAAATTAGCATTAACAAATTACACTTTTTGCCTCAGAATTAAGTAAGGGGTAATTGTATTGTTCTAATATTTCTTTCTAAATGTAGGCATCTGCTTTTCTATATTTTGTAAGATCTGAGTTTTCCTTACAAGTTCAAATGTATCCCTGTGTTCTTCTAAGTACCATGTTGTAAAATTAACAGCTAAATGAAGCTTTCCGCGTTTGTTCTTGGTATGGATAAGGGTGCTCAAGTTACTTTTGTTGATGGCTCTTGATTTCTCCTGTACAACTGAATATTTTGGTTTTGTGGTGTTTTTTATTTGTTCGTTTTTTATTTTGATGGCAGCTGAATATGCCAAACGGAATAAAAATTGAAGGTACTAGTAGGTATAAAACGCCTTTTAAAATAAGGAGAGTTTTCCTTAGCCCATGGCATGGATTAATAATGAGATTGACCAGCTAATGAACCAAATGCAGCAAATTGAGACGCAGCAGAGAAAGTTCAAAGCCTCTCGAGACAGTATTTTGTCAGAGATGAAAATGCTGAAGGAGAAAAGGCAGCAGTCTGAAAAGACATTTATGCCTAAGGTACAGTATGGGGATATTGAAAGCTGTTACTGGTTTTATATTAATTGTTTCATTAATATTACTGATTAACTTGCATTCCTTTCTGGTTAACATTATAACATGAAATATGAAGAGATGACTAGAGATATGTCACAAAAATACGTTTATGTAAACAGAAAAGTGAAATTCATACAAATCTACTTTGAGGAATGATTCTGTCTAATACCTGTTCCATAGCAACGCAGTTTGCAGAGCTTGGAGGCAAGTTTACATGCTATGGAGTCAACTAGAGAATCATTAAAAGCAGAACTGGGGACAGATTTGTTGTCTCAGCTCAGTCTTGAAGATCAGAAACGTGTGGATGCTCTTAATGATGAAATTCGACAACTACAGCAAGTAAGGAAATGAAAATATCTT
Source organism: Fulmarus glacialis (assembly GCF_000690835.1). NCBI lineage: Eukaryota > Metazoa > Chordata > Aves > Procellariiformes > Procellariidae > Fulmarus > Fulmarus glacialis. The sequence goes on from NW_009204835.1 coordinate 22,448, forward strand.
GCCATTAAATGTGGTACCTTTCTTCCCAATCAAGTTTTGTCCTTTTGTATGAAAAGTCACTTAATACAGTGTAATTAAAGTAATATTTCATCAGTAGTAGGCAGGCATGTCTGGAGTTTTCTCATCTGCAAAGTTTATTTGCATGTTTTTCTCAAATGCTGGGTGAATTTTACTAGCTGTATTGTGTGAGAATTATGGCTGTTTGTGTTGGAATCGTCACAGTTTCCTTGCTCCTGCTCTTGGACTTTACAACACTAAATACAAATGGATGTCATCTGAAAGGAATGATGCACAGTGTGCGGAAGATAAAATGGTGCCTTTAAGCACGTGGTAGATGAGACAAAAACTAAGGTTTTGTCTGACACTATGTTGTTGGAAAAATACTACTTCTTAAGTATATTTTCTAAAGCTCTTCTGGGTTTAAGAATTGGATTCAGATGCTAATACAGTTTTAAGAAACTTACTGCTTTGTATGGTTGACTTTTACACTAGACAGCTGCAAAAATATTTACTGTTTAGTTCTTTCTACCTGTTAAAATTAGAGCAAGAGTCCAAAGAATTGTGCGGTATTTTAATACACAGAATCGTGTGAAGAGTGTTTTTTTGTATTGATTTTTTTTAAAAGGAAAAAAAGAGTTGTTTAGGAGTCAGTTACGGCAATTAATACACTTTTTCATTTTTTCAGGAAAACAGACAGCTTTTGAATGAGAGGATTAAGCTAGAAGGCATTATCACAAGAGTTGAAACATATCTCAATGAGAATCTGAGAAAACGCTTAGACCAAGTGGAACAAGTAAGGATTTTCTCTTAAATGTACTTTTGCAATCTGTTTTTGGTTTATTTCCAGGGCTTTAATGTATTAATCATTTGATAAATATTCATTCATTACCCTGTATTATCTCTGGTGGATTTTGTTTCCCTATATCCAAGCTAAGTTAAGTGTTTTACTTAAATTTCAGCACAGTATTTTAGGTGTGTGAATTTTTGACAGAAATCCTACTCCAAATACACAGCCTATGTATAAATAGGGCCATCATAACGGCAGATGTGTTTGAAAATCTAACTGTTCTCTAAAACTTTACTAAAATATTGAATGCAGTTATATGTAGAGTAGCAGAAGATAACTTGTTTGTCTGGCTGATACTTTTGTTCCCCTCCATGCTTAAGCTTTGTGGCATTTACTTTATCCCATAGGAACTGAATGAGCTACGAGAAACAGAAGGTGGCACAGTTCTTACTGCCACAACGTCGGAACTTGAGGCTATCAACAAACGAGTGAAAGATACACTGGCTCGGTCAGATGGTTGGTAGCATCATTTTTTCAAAGAAAAATCTCCAGAGTTTTGAAATTTCACACGTACCGTATTTTGGTTTAGAAATAGCCCGTAATATGAGAAGTAATCATTAATTTCAAATATGCTGTAGTAGTTACGTAGTGTATAATAGATTTTTGGAACTTACTCCAAAAGATAAGTGAAACAAGATTTTGTGCGTGTCATACATAAATAAAAGTGTCCACAATTGCACACTGTAATACCAGTAAGTATGTGTTGGTGATAACAGACTTCGGGCTTCAGGGCATAGTACTTTTGAAGCAACCTTCATACGAGCATGATCTTGTATAGTTGTTCTTGAATTTTGTCTAACCTATCTAAAACTTAAGTTGCTGTCAAATAGGAAATAGCATCTGTATGGCTCAAACTTGGTTTTTTTGCTTCCTTTCTAGACTTTAACAATATGACCTTAGTATGTTTGTTAGGGTTTTTTTTTAAGCCATATACTCATAGGGAAGAAAAGAGAGGGTTTTTCAGCTTTTTGTCTTAAAATAACTTCCTACTCCTTAATAGATCTTTTTCTTTAGATTATCTTTTTGTTTCATAAATACTTGACTGGGTAATTGCTGATTTTATGCAGGCATGTAAGATTTACCTCTTTGGATTTTGTGCTCTCCCCCAATATCTCAGATCTGGATAATTCTATTGACAAAACAGAAGCAGGAATTAAAGAGCTTCAAAAGAGCATGGAACGCTGGAAGAACATGGAAAAGGAGCATATGGACGCCATTAACCACGACACAAAAGAACTTGAAAAAATGACTAACAGGCAAGGCATGCTCCTCAAGAAGAAAGAGGAATGCATGAAGAAAATCCGAGAGTTGGGTTCACTTCCACAGGAGGCTTTTGAAAAGTATCAGACTTTAAGTTTAAAGCAGGTAATAAGTGTGCTTGGTTTCATGTTTCATGACCTGAAATACTAGCGTCATGTACATCTTGAGTGTCAAATGTGGCTAGAATTGCAAGTCACTTTGATACATCAATATTTTCCATTTACAGTTATTCCGCAAACTGGAGCAGTGCAATACGGAATTGAAGAAATACAGTCACGTTAATAAAAAAGCTTTAGATCAGTTTGTGAATTTCTCAGAGCAGAAGGAAAAATTGATAAAAAGACAAGAGGAACTGGACAGGGGCTACAAGTCCATCATGGAGCTGATGAATGTCCTTGAGCTCAGGAAATACGAGGCTATTCAGCTGACTTTCAAACAGGTAACAAAATGGCAACAATTGTAAAGACACTGGTGCTGAAATCAAATTGTCCCATTATGTAGCAGCTATATGGGAAAGCAGATATTAAGTACATTTATTCTATAATAATAGAAGGCAGTATCACGTAACTTGAGGTTTGTGGGGGTTTTTTAATACTGAAAAAAAAAAAAAAAATAGGATAGTGTTTTAAATAGGTGCTCATCTTGGTTGTATTACAACGCTAGTTTTGCTTTAAACCTCTTAAATGTCCTTTCTGGTGAATCTTTTTGTACTACATACAACCCTTTCTGGGAAATGTCTGGCAATAAACTCTGCACCAAATCCATTCTCCAGATTTAGTGAAAGTAATTCCTAATGTTAACAAAGGATCGTAACTACAAAGTATGTGAATTCTTCTCTTAAAAGATCATTTGCGTAACTGAGATCTCACCTGAAGTTTACTTAAATAAATACTTACTTTTGCTGCTGTTTTATGTTTTAATTCTACCATTTTCTTGAAAAATTTTTGAAAATTCTTGTACTCAACAAGAACAGTTGGCTTAGATGTTTTTAAACCAAGCTCTGTATAGTGTATGTTTCTCTCTTCTACGTGTGCTTAAGAATGAATGTGGATCTCTGCTTTGAAGCAGATGCTTAGTGTGATCATGTAAAAACACTGTTGTCTGCAATTGATTTCATTATGTAAAAATGACCTAGTGTATTGACTGTTTCTTTCTCAGGTGTCAAAAAATTTCAGTGAAGTATTCCAGAAGTTAGTCCCTGGTGGCAAGGCCACATTAGTGATGAAGAAAGGAGATGTGGAGGGCAGTCAGTCCCAGGATGAAGGTGAAGGCAGCACTGAGAGTGAAAGGGGATCTGGATCTCAGAGCAGTGTTCCATCTGTAGACCAGTTCACTGGAGTTGGCATAAGGGTAAAGAAAAATATTTGTGTTTCGGTCCTCTGAATATTCGTTTAGATTGCCTTTTAACTATATTTTTAAAAGGCAATGTTTAATTGGTCCTGTTTATTTACTATAATAACAAGTGATGTGGTTTAATATTTTGAAATCATCTTGCTGTTGCATTGTTTTCTTAGGTATCGTTCACAGGGAAGCAGGGTGAAATGAGAGAAATGCAGCAACTTTCAGGTGGACAGAAATCCTTAGTGGCCCTAGCCCTGATATTTGCTATCCAGAAATGTGATCCAGCTCCATTTTACTTGTTTGATGAAATTGACCAAGCCTTGGATGCTCAGCACAGAAAAGCTGTTTCAGGTAACTGTCTACCTTTATTCTTCATTGTGGTTGAAAGTGATAGTCTGTCTTCTCATCCCTGATGTTTAAGATAAAAGCTTTAATCATAAAGGCACATTTTTGAATATCCCAACACGTGTGTTAGAATTTAACTTTGTGCCTTCTGAAACTTTCATGAACTCGGTTTTAGGTAATGTGGTGGTGCATTACTCATTCGCGACAGGTAGAAGCTCTGTGTTGTGTACTGTGTCTAAAGGGTCTCCTTGCTACACTTTGGTGTGGTGGAAATAGTCCTGTTTTGAAGTGTAGTTTGGTTTTAAAAATGAACTTTTAGCTCATTGCATTGTTGGAAAAGTGGTTACTCTGTTTCTCATCATAAAAGTTTAATACCCCACTGATTTTGCTGAATGGCTGGATTTGTCAGAGTTGGTACTGGAATTAATGATAATATTTAAAAATCTGGTATGGATCCTTTCTTGATTTGTGGGTTGTTTTTGTTTTGGTTGGTTTTTTTGGTTTTTCTTTTTTTATTAACCAAAACCTTATGTTGAATAAGGAATAGCAAACTCTGTGCCTGTCTCATACTAAGACTTGTCCCGTGTTATTGAAAAGATTGCATTAAAGAATTCTTGTGTTCTTTTTTTAGATATGATTATGGAACTAGCTGAACATGCTCAGTTTATTACAACAACTTTTAGGCCTGAACTGCTTGAATCAGCTGACAAGTTCTATGGTGTAAAATTCAGAAACAAGGTAAATAGTATGTTTTAGTTATGGTGTTTACTGAGAACCTTATCGAATTGTGCATTTGAGACTTGATTTGAAAGTCTAGTTGAAAGTGAATCAGTCTTACTTCAATGGTGAATTTCTAGTTATATCGCAGTCTTGTGTAAAAGTTCTCTCCTTCCTGAGAAAGAATTTAAATATCTACAGATGTCCTTTGTCATGTTCTTTAAAGGAGATTAGAAATTGATTATAGGCCCGTTGCTGAGTCCTGGAGCCTTCAGAAATAAGTCTGTCTTATTCTGTAGGATATACTGTAATAACTGTATACTACTTTTTGTTCCACCAGGTTAGTCATATTGATGTGATCACAGCAGAAATGGCCAAAGACTTTGTAGAAGATGACACCACGCATGGCTAAACGAAATTGTACTTACTGCTTGTTTGGAAGATGTGTATAGTGCTATGTTTATGCCAGGGACCTGTAAATTTAAAATATGAAGTATTTAGTCCTTGTTTAAAATAGTTTTTGAACATACATTTTAACCAAGACCCCAGAAGTCTTAGTTTCAAAGGAGCTTGAGTTTCCATTTTGTCTCTGTTGCTGTATTTTATAAGATAATTGTTAATGTTACCTTTATACAATACCTGTAGTTTGGAAATTTTATTCTCTTCCCTCAAATCTTTTGTAAAGTGTCTGTTGCTGTTTTAAAGCTTTTCAGAAAGTGGTAGCTATTCCTTAAGTATAATTTTAGCATTTATATTGCCTCACATGGTTTTTTTAAATGGCTTCAATTAAAATGATTGGTTTTATCGCTGTAACTTGTATACATTAAGTTTTTGGTTTGTGTTGTCTTGCTTTAGAGGATTCCACTGAGATGGAGTAAATACTATTTGGTCAATTTTGAGCTGCATATTTCAGAAGTATGAGACAAAACAATTCTTTCAAGCCACTCTACTTCTCTTTTCCCCCTTTTTTGCACATTGCCAATGCCCCAAATCCATGCTTGTTCAAATTCATAGTGTTCTGGTTATTGAACTGAAAAAAATGTAAGTATCAGAAGATACTGAGAAGTCTGAAAAGACCCTGGAATTGTATTAAGATAAATCACAGCCCCCTCTTTTTTCCCTGGCATCTTGGCCAGTGTAAGAATTCCTCCATCATATCCCTTCAGCCTGAGAGACCAGCATAACTTCAGCCAAGTGACAGTCACCAGTCAAAATGCGAATCTCTTCCTACTGTCTAGGCTTTTCGCAAAGGGGTATTGAATAATTTGCTGTGTTATTCTGGAAAACTTAACGTTTTACCTTGAACCATATATTTCTTAGATAGCAAAGCAGTTGTGAAAGCAAAATCAGTTGGTGTTGCAACAGTATATATATAAAAATAAAATAACCTTAAACAGTACCTTATGTTACTTTAAATAGTACAGTGAGAAACAGTGAACTTGTATACTGCATTTACTCTGTAGGGCACTTTCAACGAAGCAGAAGAATAAAACTGTCTGATAGTTTTTCATCTGCAGGCACCCTTGCTCCCCACTGAGAACTTCAGGAAGTGCAGGAAAGGAGAGCGTGAACTGATTGCAGGTCTCCTGAGCTGAGGAGTGCATGTACTTGCTGTACAAGGCGGGGTAAGAGAAGAATACTAAAGTTGGTATGGAGTAAGTTCCCCAGGGAATGATAGTCATGTAGGAAATTACTACCTGCAGTAAGTCTAAGCCAGAAGGAGGAAGAAGTTGCACCTGACATAATAAGGCTTTCTATAGTTCTAGGGAGTCACTAGCTACATAGTAGACTTCTCTCAGTGAAGAGAGGGTAGGGTACAAAACATGAAACAAACTCTTGAAGCCAAAGTAACCCAAACGCCCCCAAAATTTTTAGCATGTGAATAGACTTGATATTTGAGAACCCTGAAGAATTTGAAATTTGTCCTCTGCATACAGAGCTCTGAATATGCATTTAAGGTGACTACAGAGCAAAGCATTCCTGAATTACTCACAGGTGAAACAAGTGAGTTCAAAGTCCAGAGAAGGATCTAAAGAACCTAGCCAGAGATTAATACCTAAGGTTACTGATTTCATGCTGTTTGATCCAGTGCATTTAAGGACACACTTGAAATGTCTGTGCTCTATGACCATCAGATATGTAACTTGGCTGTGGTAATAGCAGGCTGCGCTCTCAGCTAGCTCATTAGGTTTGCCAGTGCTAGGGCATCAGCTTGACAGTTGTTAGTTTGAATTTTGGAAGAGATAAGCGGTTCATAGACCATGAAACTAATTACTGTGCTTATTAAGAAGTGTCATACTAAATCCATCTAAGACTCATCATTAATTTTATCAAATAATCTCATTAAAGTGGGAGTAGATTAGTAGAGCAGAGGGGGTTTTTTTGTACAGTGCTCAGCATAATAGAGCCTAAATGCAGCTGAATAACTTGAGTAATTTCAGCTGTGTTAGGAATTGTCCTCTGGGTTGAGTCTAGCATTAAGTTTGTTATCAAGCACAGAAGGAAAATGGGTAACTAGCAAGCTGGTGGAAACACAACTGAATACTGGGTTGATACTATGCAGGGTAAGACTAGACAAGCCTTTAGCTATCACTTCAATTTTTTGTCTACTAAAGACCAAAGTTTAGAACTAGCACAAAACTTGAGAGATTTATCAAGACTTTCAGAATCCCTTTTCAAGGTAAGTTTGGGGGGTGGTGGTTAATTTTTGTTTAAACCTAAATAACTACTAAACTTTATTCTGTCCTTTAAAAGTGGTATTTCTAGAGAGGCTACTTTCTAAGTTGATACCTTGTTTTTCCTGTGAGCATACCCCTTCCCACATGCTCATTCTTAATGCTGTGATGCCTCTCTGCTGTGCAGCCACATACTGCAAGAGTGAAGAAACTTAATGGCATCAGTTCCTTCATCTGCTTCACTGAGTGAGTGTGTTACCAGTAATGCTGGCACGCATGGGACTGGAATGGGGAGGGCTGAAATAACTTCTACAGTGCCTCCTCCAGATGTCAAAGCACAGCCTTTGTGTGGTGCTGCAATGCCCTACAGCGAGCTTGGGTTGCTAAGTTAGAAGCTATAGTTAGAATTAAAGAGGGCATCAAACAGGGATAGAGTAAGGTAGGTTATTTAGCAAAATCCATACCAGCTCACTATATTGGAAAACAAATTGCATGAGAGAGCGCTGCATGAAAGTAGGAAAACCAGAACCTCATCCCTTGCTGTATGTTTTAAGGAAAGTCCTTGTACAAAGGAGGAAGAATTGTTGTGGCAAAAATGCCAGTACATACAACCTAAGGGAGGATTTTGGTTTTCCCACCCTGATTTTGGCTGTGATTAAGGTCAGGAGTGGCAGAAAAGTTTTCTTTGCTGTCTGCCCCCTAATGATTTGCTTCAGATTGCTGCTTAAATCTGAAGATGTGACACAGCTGTTGCAAAATGCAGTGATTGGAGTGATAGGTTTCCAAGGTCTATGTGTTTATTGTGTTCTGTTTGTGGTGGTCCACTCAACATTGTTTACAAATTGCCTTTTCTGTCTGCCAGTGCTTTAAATTCTTCCTAGAGTCTTAAAAATAAGCTTTGTTGAGAGTCACTGTGCCCTTGTGTTTCTTTACAGGTGTATTGTTTTTTCCACCTGGAAGTTTAAGGCAGAATTCAGTGAAACTATACATTTGCTCTGAACTGTAGGACATCCTAGAAACTGTAGAAATCCTGAGTGCCCCATGGTGCACCTACTCTTCATGCCCAGGGAGCCTGGGCTTAGGTGTATTGACTGCAGGATCTGCATAGTGGCTCTGGTAGATGCTTCTCAGAAACATGGTGACACAGGGCTGGTGGTTGTATTCTGGGTCAGTATCAGGAGTACAGCTTCTGTTGACCTAGTGTATGGGGAAAAAATCACTGGTGGTATGATCCAGAAACATGAAACTTGATAATGTTACTTTTTTTTTTTCCCTTCATTTTTCTGGTTATACTTGTCCTTCCAGTAAAATAAAACTACTATTTTCTGGATGTCCACGTGGGGCTGTGTTTCCTACTACAAGCTTGAAAGTCACCTGGGCAATACCAATGTAATATAACTGCTGAATGTCTCCAATATAAGTGTTCAACTGTTCATTTTCTTTATTATCAATGTGAAACTTACCAGTTGAATCACTGATCATTTCTGATGTCTTAGGATAGTTTTCGTCTCTAGCAAACTTTCTTCAAGTACTTTGTAAGATTAGAAGATTAACACCTTTGAGTTTTGTATTTGTAATCTTACGTAAATGTTACAAGATGTAGTTTGTAACTTTGAGCAGGAGATGGAGCCAAACTGGACTAAATGCAAAAAGGAAATTTGCTTTGTTGTTAAAGTTGAGGGTAAAATCAAAGCTTTTCTATGAGGTTTTTGGAATTCCAGAGACTATTACAGTGGTCATGAGGATCCTGAACAAATAGAGAAATACAAATTATAAATAGTTTTACATGGACAAGACTGTAAGTAAATGGGAATAAATTACACTTCTTGCTTAAAAATTTATAAAAGCCTTTAAGATTTTAATAATTTGCTAAAATGTTCATATTGGGTAGAACTGTGCCATTCCAGGAAAATGTGTGCATAAATTTATGTAAAAAATAAACACTGTCTAGGTAAAGTAAAAAAAAAAAAAAAAATCTGAAAAATTGTCATGAAAGTGTAAAAATCTGGTTCCTCTATGAGAAATGATTAATAATTCTTTCTAGTGAATGAAGTCATTGTTCTCTCCTTGCAGCTGAACCTGTGGTGTGGGAGTTGATTCCCAAGGCAGGGATGAACAGAGGGGTCAAACTTCTGTTACAATTCTTCCCTCAAATTGGAGGTATGAAGGGAGTTACCCTGACTGTTGAAGTTGGCAACTGCTGGGATACTCTCAGCTGCTCCCATCTAAGTGTATTTATCCATAGGCACACAAGAGCAGTTCTGAAGAACAGCTGCTATGCTTTTGGAGCACCAGGTTCTAACAGATAACAGCTCTTCACCTGGGGAGGAATGATACTTTTTTATTGATTCTTAGTGGAGCCCTGCTGATTTTACAAGCTGAGAGTCCTCAGATACTGTTTCAAAATATTTTCCTAGGGAAAGGTAACCTTAGACCCTGGAAAGTCTTTATTTCCAGCATCTGCTTTCATTCCTCATTAGACACAATGGATGCTTTTACTATCTCCCTAATAGTCAGCAAAAGCATTCCCAGTAACAAAATCTAAATCTTTTCACATGTGCACTTAAGTTCATTTCACTAGTGATACTACCTTACTTTTCAAAGAGGGTTATAAAAGAGTGGATTTGGTTTTACAGAAAAACAAATACGTAACATTTCCTTTTAGTGCAATTATAAGCATATTTGGGGATTATTTTGATTAGAGGCATTTTTCACCTCAGTCCTGGCATGATGTCTGTCTTCTCCCTCTTACAGTCAGCTGAAGTGCAGAGAAGCTGGTTAGGCTGAGATCCTTATTTCTGGTTATTCTGCCTTGCTCTTCCTTTAGTGTAGTTTTTACTCTTCTCCGTTTGTCTTTCCTTTGCTACCTCTGACTATAACCACGAGGGGGCATCTCTTGGTTTTGTTAACCTTGATTGCCTCAAGTTCAGCTTTTCCATTTTAGTTTTCTGCCTATGTAATGTTTCTTATATAATGCAGCAAGAATGATGGACAAAATCATTGTTCTGTAGTCCTTGGATTCCTCTGTTGCTGCAGTTTGAGCTAAGTGTTAACTGTGTTCAAAGAGAATACATTTAGCCTATGAATTTTTGTAACAAAAAAATTCAGTGAGCCCAGCATCAGTTTTCAGTGCTACTGAATCAGCAGCCACTTCATGTTGCACTTCACTTCTAGGAAAATTGCATTATTCTTCTGAAATACTTCCAAACTTCTATTAGCTAAGGCAAAGAAGAACTTGTAATTTCTTACTATAATCATGGCTTGCATTTGAGATAGCTTTATTCCTCTGTGTGGAAATGTAAATATGAGAAACGACATGCATTTTCTCAGGTTCTGATGCCTGACGGTTCCCACCATTCTAGAAATGAGATTTACATTGGGCGGGATCAGCATTTAGAATCCACTCTGCAACTATGCCTGAGAGAATGTATTGCTAAGGTTACAGGACCTCAATAATATGGTATCTACGCATACTATGCTTTAAATAGGAGGTATTCCAGACAGAGCATGTGTGTGAGTCAGAAGTACAACATCTAGTTGCTGTTGATATCACTAAAGGTTGTAGGCAGATGCTGCTGGAGCTTTGAGCACAATGAAAATCTGTCTCTGTCTCTCCCGAAGAGCTCAAGTTTTTCTACTTAGTTTAACGATAATGCATCCATGACCTTCAGTGTTCAGATCACCCAAACAGCATCTAGCCAGCTGGATGTAGGCCCTCATAGTGCAGGAGAAAACACTTCACTCCCTTGCTTAAACTGGGGGGAAGTCTGAGCTTGTAAATGAATTTCTGGTCAGTTTTAGAATTCAAACTTGTAAATATTGAGTAGCTGGAATTTCTCAAAATACACCCATCACTGTTATGGTTACATAACCCTTTCAAAAGAACAGTCTTTTGCCAAGCCTCTTTGTTTTATGCATGACAGTTCTCTGACTACTTTTCAGTCAGTGCCCCAGTATTTTTGGCCCCCAGGATTTTCTGTGGGCCTTAACCACAGTTGACACAGACTGAGGGTGAAGTTCAAGCGGATCTTCCTTGATTGGTGCAGGATCCTGGGCATTATTGGGTTTGTTCTCTGGTTCATTCAAAGAACAAATTTCCAACAGAAAAACGCTCTGGTGGACCAGGCAGTGCTCCTGAGCCCAAGTTTTAAATCACTCGGCTTCTCTTTGCCTTCATGAATCCTCTCTTACCCCACAAAGATAATTATGCTGAAGCTTGTAAGATGGCTCTGATGCTAAAGAACGAGATTCAGATGGGTGCCTAGGTAGGTAGATGGATGCACAACTCGGAAGCATGGCAACATTCAAATCTCTTCTTTAATAAGGGACACTCTAAAAGGTGTGTTCACAACTGTACTTACAGAATATATGTAAAAGCTTTCTTGCATAATGGTCTGTGTATCTAGATTAAGTCTGTAAAAGGTCTTTTGCAAATTTCAGGGTAAATAATAGAGCGGAACACACACAGTTGTGCTCCTTTAAAAGAGGTGGGGAAGTAAAATAGCTGGCATTGTACTAGTGTGTCTCGCCTGACTCCCTAATGGCCATTTGGAGTTGTCTCCTTGGGGAGATGTCTCCATCTGCTACATAAGACATCAAGGGTCCAAGCTGTAAGAGAATCACACATAGATTAGATGCTCAAGGTAGGTCATATAAATATTCCCTCAGTGTCCAGTGTACAGGTAAAGCAGGGAGATCACAAACTGGATGGAGGAGGAGGACTTTGTTTTCATGAAGTAATAACCTGGTGGGTAGCTGGAATAAACAGGAGAAATTGGAGAATGCTTGCTTGCTTTCTGCTTTTTAGTTCCTCCTCTCCATTCCTCAGGAGGCTGGGGCACTCTCTGGATGTAGAGTAGTTGTTCAAACAGTGAGTAAAATGTTCACTGTCAGAACAGGGATCAGCTGGCAATATTCAGCACAGTACACTTCTGCTTTGTTGTCTAATTCCTCATTGTTCTTGAGTTGCTGAGTGAAGTGGCTTGGGCTGATTTCTGGAACGTGCAGCAAGACGAGGGGAAAGCATGGATGGATACAGCTGGTGCAATAAAACTAGAGAGGAGGTTCCCAGGACAGCCAGGGCGTTGTTTTCATCTTGACTATGTAAGAGTTCAAGAGAAGTGGCTTCACTGTGGGAGCCCATGGGGGGCTCTGAGGTAGCAGAAGGGTGTGTTGTGCTGGTTCTCTGATATACCACCAGCTTCTAGGAGAGCAGGCCAGAATCATGAACTTGGAGACTGGAAGTCAGACAAGGACTTTGGATTGTCGGGTGTGTTTGCTTATTGAACCTCCTTGCACAGAACAAGTCCCTTCTGTCTGATCCTTCCGAGGTCACCTGGCAATAAAAGGAAGGACTGCTCGGTGGGTTGCAGTTTCAGATCGGTGACAAGAATTTGCAATGTTATTCATACCACGTGCTCCTAAGGAATCCCTGAATGGAGCCCTAGGATCTACGTGTGGGTTTTTGCACTGGCTGATTGTGGAGGCTGTATTAATAACTCTTTGTTGTGTAAGTGCATAGATGTTGGCCTGTGTCGAAAGAGAGATAAAGGGGTGGACAAAGGCCGTGATAAAGCTCTCTGGCACTTGCTTTGTGACATTCAATAACTCAATGGCTGCTGTTGTCTTTGTCTGTAGGGAAGTTTTGCTCACAAAACCACTTGGAGGACTCAGTCTGTGCTACAAACAGCATTACTGATGCCACTATGTTTCTTTGCTCTCTGTGAATTTCTAGATGCCAAAAAATCCAAGGCAGGATCCAAGATGCTCCTGCATTCTCTTTGCAGAGAAACCAAAGAATATGGGCTGGGAAAAACTCTGTTTGGTCTGCATGCCATCCCTCCCGAGCAGCGTCACCAGCATTGCCAGTTCCTATGAGGTACTCTGCTTGGTGACTGGAGAACTTTATTTAGCAGGACACACAATCAAGCAGGTGCAATTGGGAAACTATTAAGAGCAAAATAAAAAAGGTTTTGAAAGAAGCTAATTAGGTACATGATATCTAGAATCACATCCATGGATAACTTAATTATGCATTGCATAAATGCACTGTTTATGAATAAACTATAATATCCTGTCAGTCCCTAACTTCTACATGTTTTTCATTCCACCAGGACTTGGATAATAATTTTATGAACCAATTTCCTCAGAGCTGAGCACCCTTTATGCTTTGCAGTTTCTCCTGACTTCACTTTTCAGGAGCTATGCACAGTGACTGCAGTATGGGTGTGTGTATAATGGCTTGGCAGGTCTCCACAGTTGTGGAATTTACAACCATCGCTCTGTGTATAATGCTTGGAACAGTTTTTTTTTTTTATTTCTGATGGATGATGAATTAGGCCATCTGTCTCCAATGTCTGCTGACCCTTCCCCCCCACTCTCCTCTTTCCTGGTATGTTGGCACTGTCGCACAGTCAGCCAAGGTCAAGGTCTGGAGCCCGGGTCTGTGACCTTCACGGCTGAGACCATGATGGCTCAGTCCTCAGTTTCCTAGGGTAATTCTCCAGTATGTTATGCACCCACAGGCCTGAGATGCCATGCAAGGAGGAGGGATCCATTTACAGTAACATTAAGAATGCGATAATAGGAACTTCCTTCACGCATGTAGCGAATACTTGAAGAGTACTTTATTTAAGCCTAAAGTTAATGAGTGGGCTAGTTTTTCAAAACATAAATGATTTGCACTAAAAATGGCAGAGGACACTTGAAATCAAATGGATTGAACATAGGTCTGAAAATGTTAAATGCAGACACACTTAGACATCACTGAGATGAAAGCTTGACGAAACAGAAATAGAAAGCCAAGTAAATTCGTCTTGGCTCATTCCATTTTGCCCCTTGTCTGAAATAAAAATATGATAGTGACGTAAGTATGAGTAGCGAAACAGATATGAAGGTTTACCCCTATAAACCAAGGTAGTATTAGTAACTGTAGAACTTGATCCAACGCTTTCTGAGATGAACGGGGATTTTTCTACTGACATTACTGGGCTTTGGATTAAGTGTGTAGATACAGAAGACTTCACGTAACAGCTTGCAGTGGTAAAGACCTCTGCAAGCACTTGGGGAATCTTTGGGAAGCTTTTCTGTAAACAGCTAGATCTTTAGCATGAGTGTAAGACTGGAAGGCTTATTTACTGCTGTTGGCAGTCATCACAGGAATATATGAGCGCCTGTGCAGCTCTGCAGGGAAGGGACTTCTGCAGTATTGCCAGTGGTGTTACAAAATGATGAGTCAAGTATTAAAAAAAAAAAAAATTGAGACTGTATGGAAATCATGAGGCTTTGTTTGTTTTTAAACAAAAGGCGGTAGGTTCTTTTTGTTTGATGCTTCTCTTTTGGCCTTTAAAGGTGCATACAAACCATACTTCAGAGCAGTTGTGTGTACCCAGGAAGGCCAGGAACTTCTTTTTAATTGAAACCTGAAATTCCTGTGCAGTGATATGACTCCATCACATAGGGCTAAAAGATGGTACGAGTATCATGAGATTTGCATTAACATCTTTGGAAGAGGTGATACTGAGCTAGCGGAGGGAATGATGGAAGGAGATTTAATGGAGTTGACGAGCAATGAGGAAATTCCTACACATGGAAAGTAATCAAAACACAACATCTGACGACACAGCAGATGTAGGATGCCTGGAAAAGAATAACTCTCTTGTCATTCTAGATCAGGATTTTCTCTGACAAGGGAAAATTATGAGTCATGCTATGCAAATTCTATGCACAATATTATTTAGCCCAACAACTCCCAGGGGTTGTTAGTTTTCAGCTCTTTTTTTCACCTGGCTAATTTCAAGTACATGTTTTTGCACTTGTTTTGGCTGCAGTGTTCAGAGGTTTGTCTTGCAGGTCCAAGCAGTTCTGTCTGGAGGTGAAGCGGCTGAAGAGATTGATGCTGCAGGATGGTAACTGCAAATACAAATAGCTGCTCTCACCCCTTGAGAAGAGTCCAGCCTCTATCAGAGCCTGCCTAGACTCAACTGTGGTTGTCTATTGACAGATGAGATTGCTGCTCTGAGATGAGGCCCTGCCTATGTTGCACCAAAAGGTTGGTCTTAGAGCAGTCACAGGTATGTGAATCCCTGCACTTGCCTGCCGTGGCAGACAAAGCGGCTGCACTGATTGGATGCTGTGCTACCCCCTCAGACGTGGTCCAGAGCGTACGTTCACAGGCACTTGCAGGACCACAGTATAGAGAATGAGTAGATCTGCCATGAGGGAGCCTTGGCCATCGGAGGCAGCACAAACATAGCCTCAGTTTTTCCTGCTGGGATTTAGAATCATAGAGTTATTTACGTTGGAAAAGACCTTTAAGATCGAGTCCAACCATAAACCTAGCACTGCCAAGTCCACCACTAAACCACATCCCTAAGCATCACATCAACACATCTTTCAAATTTAGCTTGAAAAACCATTAAACCTCTCTCTTTGTGACTTTACTGGGACTTCTTATTATGGAGTGACGTAGAGGAAGAGAAAATGAATAGACTGCATGTAAACTCAGTGTGAGGAAAAGGGAGTGTTGGTGGTGGGGTGACTAATAAAAAGTTTAATGTGACTGTTTTCCTGATGCTTTTATTAGTCTTGAAGTGTTAATAAGCCTTCGAGATTGGGCAACTTTTGATCTGTTCCCAGTGTATACCACAGCATAAGGGATCTCAGTTTCAAGAACAGAGATGGCCTTATGAGTTGATATGAAAATCAAACATTCCCTTCATTGTTGTTATAATAGTTCCTCTGTCTTAATAATCCCTCAAAGATCGAAGCAGAAAATGGTTTGCTCCTTGTAGGGAAGAAAAGTTTGGAACTATAAAATTCAGATTACTTTGAGACTTCTGTCTCTCTGACTTTACTGACTGGCAGAAAATTAGGTGACATCAAAGAATCACTGGAAAGGGGCTTATTTAATTTTGAAATTTATTGGAAATTGTCACATGTGGTTGTAATGCTAACAACTACTTTCATGTCACTTCACTGCAAAAGAGAGCAGCATTATGCCTAGGTAAGGGTATAAAAGCTGAAGCTGTGGACTCTGATAGAGATGTAAGTTGAACTTTCAGGGATGTAGAGTCAGTTAATTCTGCCTTTGTGCTACACGTGTTAAGGGCTCAAGAGTGCAGGAGTTTGATTTTTTTGTTTTGTTTTTAATAGTAGTACTGTTACAATGAATTAAAATAAATAATTTTACTTAAAAACCATTCAGATGAGATACACAAATAATGATCCTGTCCTAACAAAGAGTTGGAAAAATACCTATTTTTCATGCTTTTTTGTTTTTCCAATAAGACCTTGAAAATACCTCCATTCAATTTGAGTTTTCTCTGGACAAACTTGAAATTTAGGAAAATACAACCATTTTCTGAGAACAGAAGTGGGAGAGACAATTCTTCAGGTGCTTATTCAGAAATGAGAGACCTAACTGCAAGTTGGGTGAGGGATCGCTAAAACATACCCATTTCCAAAGACCTTTTGGAATGGTGGCTTCACTCTGCTGCATGAGCTGATCCCCTCAGCTTGTCTCATCTTTCAGGCAGATTGATGTGTAGAGTGATGATATGTGGCTTTTGTAAGAAATTGAAATGTTTTATTGCAGTCAATTTTGAATTAAATTCTACAGGATACTTAGCTGTAATTGTCCCGTTTAAGTCCACACTGGTGTGAGGACCTGAATAATAATTTTTACTATATTTGTCTTATCAATTACATATCCTTTTCAGATTTGATCAACAGTTCCTATTGATCTCTGGAAAAATGGTATGGCAATATTTTAGCAGTTACTTAAAAATATTTAAGAAGGTAAAAGAAATGCTTTCCATAGAATCAGGAATGGACACAAGATGAAGGAGCACACAGTAAACACTGTGGAAGTGTCTAAATGCTCCATGGGAAGCTCAACCCTTCTGTAATTTCTACACATTGATCTGGGTCATAGGTTTTTAGGCAAGGAACCCCAAAGAGGGAAAACAGTTGCAGTAAAAAATCAGCTGCAGGCAAACATGCATGAGTTTTGCCAATAAAGTCTACTTCAGTCTCTTTTATTGGTCCTCCACCACCTGTGATTTGAGTGGCTTACCACACAACTACTGGATGCCTTGAAAGATTTTTGGAAAGCAGACTGAGAAAGTACGCCTCTAATGAAGCAATAAGATTTGATGCACAGTCTATTTCCGAAGGACTATCAGAGGCCTTGGGCATGCAGTGAGATACAAGGCTGTAGGCCAGGTGCTTTCAACTCCTGTTAGTGTAATAATCCATACAAAATGTGCTGTCTTACCCATCTAATTGTAGGATTTGCAGAGAAAGAGATAAGAAATCAAACCCAAAGCTGTGTAGGTATCAATAACTAGTCTGAAAGGCTAAATTGTTTTCAAATTTTCACATTTACTCTATGACCTAAAAGATGAGCTGCTTAAAAAATACTTTCAAAGCCAAATAAGACTCACAAGCATTAACAGTTCTCTACAGTAAGACTTTAACAGTATCCATGGTCCACAAATTATGTTCACTGGTGGGATCCCTGTTGGAGTATATCTGAGATGGCTTCTGGGTTTGGGACTTAGGTGTTCTGTTTGTTTTAACCTTCTTTCCACCAAAATTGACATCCTTATAACAGGCCCAGAATCTGTGCCCTAATGAAAAATCTTATCATAGATGATTCAAAAAAGTTTTAAGACTAGTAATTTATTGTTCGTTTAAAGGAGTCCTGTTTATAGCAGTAAAAGTCCTGTCTTGTAGTCCTTGAGCTGGGATGGTGACAGAGGAAAAGATCACTCACCGGCTGCCTAGCCTGTCAGGAAAACTGTCTGAAAACTGGGAGGGCAAATACGGGTTGAGAACAGCCTGGGGGAAGAATTCCAGCTGGACAGTGTGTTTGTCATGAAGTTGTAGGCCTGCCCATCCCTTGCCTTTGTGCATAGGATGTTGTTAATATTACAGTTTCCACTGAAATTCTTCTGGAATATTCAGTGAAGATGCTGAAAAAACAGCTTCCCTGAATGTATTATGCAATCTATTATGTGGAATCAGAGCTGAAACAGCCTGTCCAGTGGGAATGTGTTTGTTTTGTGTTATCCTTCCAGCAGGGGTTTATCCATGTGTGCTGGAAATTACAATATTAAATGCTCCTGCATGGAAATTTTGTGTGAGGATTATCGGACTTAAGTTTTCTCAGTGCATTGCAGCCCGAGCCTCCTGCTGGCACAGGAGTCCTCTGGAGCTTTCACTGCAAAGGTTTTGGAACACTAATGCCTGAAATTAGGAATTCTGAACTCTGCTGAGGAATAACAAAAGAAAATGTTTTCTCTGTTTCACTCTTCTGCATGACAACGCCTATTACTCTTCTCTCACTTCCCTCAAGCAATTTGTTTTAAGCTTCCCAACTGAAACAGAGCTGTAGCATTGTTCCAACTTAGTAGAATTGCTCAGTTTTCTTAAATGGCCAGACATAAACGTTGGATACCAAAAAGTTACATTTCCATTGCTTTTTTTCCCCTTCTCCAGATTTATGCATAAAATACCTGTACACAGAAGACTGAGGTACTTCAGAAACTGAGTGTATTACCACCCTCTCTTGAGCTGGGTCAAGGATGGTTATCTGCAAATGAAGCAGAGGCAGCTTCGCGGCTGCTGCCTCCTCGAAGTAGAGCTTCAGTTGCTTGCTGTTGCCACCTGTCTTTTGTTGGATGCAGCTCGGGCACATTCAAGGTCGGTCTTTGCCATTCTCGCAGTGCGTGTGTGTGTTATGAGTGCTCGCGTCTGATTCCTTGGGACCGAATCCCCATTCTAGTGCTGAGACCTGACCAGGGGGACATGTTTATTTTAAAATAGATTCACCAGATGTTTAGTATCTGAGCGCAGTGTGATTATTTAGTCAAGACTGTGTTTCTTCAGGTTTCACACAGCAGTGTGATTGTGCTGTATTTTTAATTCTGTGGTCATTTCAATGAGTGCACCCAGTGCTGCAGTGGTAGAAGGCAGTTGTTTTTGAATCCATGTGATGTATCATTACCACGTGCTTGGTGCTTTGCTACTGGCCTGATCCTGTGGGGTGTTCATCACAGTCCAAAAATAAAACTTGCTCACAATGTGATGTATGGAATAGTCTTACAGGGGAAGGGAAGGGAGAGCTTTATTGCTTGTATCACTTGACATTGGGACTGCTGAAAACTGGAAAATATTACGCCATAGTAGTAGCCTTTCAGATCACCGCGGGGTTTGCCAGCAGCGATTACAAAGCTTTATAATCCATTATAAAGCTTTTTTTCATCCTTCCATTAGCTTTTGTTTGGAGAACTCCTTTCTTCTCGTGAATGTTAGGTAGTCCTGAAGGGTAAAGGGACTGTTTCTGAAAAACAGTTGCTCACAGTTCTGTCTGATTCTCACAGTCTATAAAAAGGTTATATTAATAAACAAATGATTGTTATAAACAAATGAAATTCCATCACTTGGCTACACAGACCTAGCATTTCACTGCGATCAGTTCGAGCTACAGCTATGCCTCTTCAGCCTTCCTCTGCTGAAGCTGCAATGCTCACGCAATAAAACAATTGGTCACACCTCATTATTGAGGTTATTCGCAATAATGTACAAAGGACCAAGTAACAGATGTTTTGAAATGGCTAATCAATTATTATAGATTTAATTAAGTTGATGCCTGCACATCTTTCCAATGTGCTTTTTTCACTAAAGCTGGGGAAAGGATCTTAGTTACAAACTCAGTCAAGCTCAAGCTTCAACTTTAGAACATAAATATTGCTTGCATGCAATTATAATACTCTATTTTTGCCACTTACACTGGAGTTTTGTGCCTCTGAACTTCACTCTTGGAAAGTTACATTTGGACTTAAATGTATGATGCTTGTTGTTTGGAGTGACACACACAAATCCCCATACACCAGAATGAAAATTCAGCCCTAATCATCAAAGGGAAGTGAGGACTAAATGAATGT
Source organism: Fulmarus glacialis (assembly GCF_000690835.1). Taxonomy (NCBI): domain Eukaryota; kingdom Metazoa; phylum Chordata; class Aves; order Procellariiformes; family Procellariidae; genus Fulmarus; species Fulmarus glacialis. The sequence goes on from NW_009204835.1 coordinate 42,583, forward strand.
GTGTCATGCGTATCCAATTTCTCCACTGATCATCCAGAGAAAATAAATCACAGCGGATGTCCTTCCATTTCTTCTTTGTTTAAATAGCTAGAAGGAGCTCTATGTTAAAGTCACCCTGGGTTTCCCCAGGGAATACTAAAATAAATTAATATTGGCTGGTTAAATGCTTTGACCCATATTAAAGCCACTGGAAAATGATAAGCCTAGTTTGTTATGGCAGCACTCCAGCTTTTTTTTATGTGCTACTGGAATCAGGATAAAACTGGAGGAGCACATCTCAACTAAACTATTACCCAATTTCACCCATTTTTAATAAATCCTTTTTCTGGGACTGTACTCTTTGAGGTGGATTTCTTGTGCATCAGACTCTCAGTGATGTCTAGTGCCCAGCTGTGCCAGGATCTCCTGGCATCTTCCCATTATGCATCAGAAAAGACAGCAAAAGTGATCCACAGAAAAGAGAGAAAAATGGGGATGGGGAAAGGCATTGCAGACAGGTCTGGCTTGATTAAGGGGAAAATTTAAAATGACACAAATTGGAGATAGGTATCCATGTCACATTGATTTCCGCCCCCCCAAAAAAAACCCCCCCAATGAGAATAGGATAGCTTACAGTCTCTCATCTCTCTGAAATGTTCCCTTACACCCTAAGGCAATTTAATTTGGAAAGAATTGTTGGAAGAAATCTGATAGGTGTATAAAATGAGCAGTATAAAAAGCATGCTGTGACAGCAAGGGCAGTGCCCCAAGACTCAGAACCTGCTCAAAAGTTAATTGAAATCAATTGGAAAGACTTCTGTTGACTTAAATAAGCTCTGGATGAGCCCTTGGGAGAGCTAGTTTCAATACCCAGGTTTACCACAAATTTCTTGAATGGCTCAGGGCAAGTCACTCAGGGCCATATCCAGAATGGGGGCCAGATATTGTAATGGGATTGCTCGAAGGGAGGAGAGTGTGAAAGGCTTTCCACGCAGCCGCAGCCTCGCACTTTAGGGCTCTCTTCAGAAGTGGGTTATTAGCTGCTAATATAAAACAAATAATAACTTCTATTTAAACTGTGGTGCTTACAGTTGTAGGATGCTGTCAAGACAATTTAAAAAAATTTTGAAAATGAGGATTAGGCACTTGTGATTATAAGAACAGCATCTGTAGTCAGACTAGCTTGGCTAAAATGTCAAGGGCCATCAATCCTTATGTTTCAGAGCATAAACTCACCACCAGCTGGAATAATGAAGTAAATACCTCAGTGGAACAATATGCTACTGTTAAGCAATTTATGGTATCGTTTACTACATGCTGTCATCCGGACATTACCTTTTATGTGGATGCTGCCCCAGAAAGGGGTTCTGTTCTCACTGTCTGGGGAATGGCAGAGCTGTCTAACTTGTGTAACTGGGGCCATTTCCTTGAGGTGATGGAGGCTCCTGGTGAGTGCTGCACCCTCAGACCCAATGGGCTGGGTCCTTCTGGCTGCCCTAATCTCTCACAAGCTCTAGCAGTGTTTTTGGTGCTTCAGGAAACTCTGCAAGATACAGGAGCTGGGCAGTGCCTTGTGGGATGGAGCCTTAGCCATCCATCCTGGTTTAAAAAACATAGAGAGATATATACACATCCCTATGTCTCTCCGAGGTCCTTCACTGGAATTGCCTGTTTGTTGCTGAATCCCAGATCCAGGGTGGTGTTTCTGCTAGTTCTTCGTCACTGCTCAGGCAGAGGCCTTAGAGGTAAACGCTGAATGCCCCTTGAGGCTCTGAAGAGCTGAGGTTCCCTACCTACAGGTTGTTTGATTGTTACTGCTTTGCCAAAGGTACCCAGGAGACCCCACCCTGGAAGCCCAACCAGTCCTTGGCTCCCTCCATGCTTTATCTCTAACTTCTGTCCTTTTTTAGCCACTGCTGCCTCCCCTCTGGCTTCCAGTCCTACTTTCCTCCTTCAGCACTCCAGCAATAAGGTGCAGCAAAAGCTGCACCTTTCCACCGCCTCCCCCCATCCTGGTGCAGCACTCCTCCCGTTCAGAGGGCCCAGCAGGAAGGCTGCTCCTGTCAACAGGAGATGGGCTCACAGTGTGTGAGCCTTGGGTTGTCTGTGAGCCTCCCTGCGCCTTTTGTTGCCTTAACCAGCAGCAGCAGTTGTGGTTTGGGAAGCCAGGATGAGTGTTAGCAGCTCTCAGCTGAACACACACAGCACAGGCTGGGTATGGATCACCACTAGCTAAGTCACTGATGGCTCAGCCAAGTCCTATGTGAAAAAAGCAGGAGTTTGTTCAGATGACTCAGAAAAACTTTTTAACATAGCACTAATAAGGCAGAAGAATTACTAGGAAAAAAGATGGAATTTAAGGAAATGCAACACAGAGATTGCAATTTTTTCCAAGCTTTTAGTCACCAAGAACAGAGAAGGAGCCACCAATTTCTGAAAATTTTTGGATCTCTTCTTTAGAGATGATTTTGTTGCTAGGTAAAAGTTTACTGTCTTTTTCCTGTGTTGCCTGAGGCTACCTAGTGAGGCTGGTGCCAGCTTACTTTAGCATATCTAACATCTGTTGTCTTCCAGGCTGTGATAATGGCTGCAAGCCCTACATTTAAGTTAATGAAAGTTCAATCAGAAGTTAATTAGGGCTTTTGGCTTTTCCTGCCTACACAAAGAACAGAGCAGAAGAGATTTCTTGGAAAACATGGTTGAGGAAGAGGGGATAAATGTATGCTATCAGACTGCAATGTTTAATAGACAGTTTGAGCATCATGATCTGTGCCAATGAAGCAGAATTTCTAGGGAGCTCGTTGCTTATGCCTCTGGTGATGATGCCACTCAGGTAGCTGGGACAAGAAAAAGATTAAGAGAGATTGTATCTCCTTACCTCATTCCCACCTCCCTGGGATACAAGATACCTGCAGCTTTGTGTGCTGCAGCCAGTGTAAGATGAGCAGCCTTAGTTCCTGCTGTAGATCCTACAAATCCCATATGGCTTTTGTACTTAGAGCCTTCTAGGAAGGGTCTGTGGCTGACTTGTCTGCTTGTTGATGCCGAGGCATATAGGGTGTATAATATAAGCCATGCTGAGCAAACTCCTGTCACCCATTTTTACTGAAGAAGGCTGCATGCTTGGTTCCATACTGACAAACTCTTTTTTTTTTTTTTTTCCCCCTTGTTTCTCCTACTCCATAATATCCCCTGGAAAAGCAAATATAAGAAGAGCAGTTGGATCTCCTGCCTTCTTCATGTCTCTTCTCCACAGTGTGGAGCTGCTGAATTTCTTGATGAAAAGTTCGGAAAGTTGTTTTTCACAATGTGAACCAAATAATATATTGTCCTGTAATCGTGTCCTAGGAAAGGACAGACGTTTTAGCTGGATACTTTCAAAAAGGTCAGCTGGAAGCAAATACTGCAGCCAAAGAAGTGCTTCTGGTCATTGGCCAAACTCCATTTTGTTTCAGCTTTACCCAAAAAGCAACTTCCATGAGAATATTTTGAGAAATGAAGGAAGTTGTTTTACCCTTAAATATTTATTCCAAAACAAAGAGAAAGAAAAAGAACCTCGGATCTTATGGAAGCTTCACCAGAAGTCAGACTTAGGGAGAGGTGACATGCATGTGAATTGAATTCCAAAATTTGCATGTTTATATCAGCAAAAGTAGGTTCAATACGAAAAAAGAGACCAGTCCTAGAAACCTAGCAGACTGGTAATTGAGGTATCTGGAGAGATGGGAACCTGCAGTTCAAATTCATGCTCTGAAAAGGCAGAGGAGTTTGAACTTTCCTGACATTTGTCTTTACTAAGAACCTATTTTTAGTTACTTACAATTTTATCAAACTGGAACTATTAATGATTAAATTTTTCCTTTGGGTCTGTCTTACCTTCCCTCATCTTCCTGTCTGTCCTTATCACTGGGGGGTTTTTTATATCGCAGGGGTCCTGAGAAGTTTCCTTGCTTCTCTCGAGCATGTGACCTCACTTGTAATGTCTGTGACTCTGCTTAAAGTTTTAGTGTGTCTCTTGAAACTGAGAGGGTAAGGATACAACTGTGACTGTGAGAAAAATGAAGATGAATGATATCATTACCTTTCTCATGGGCTGAGTTCAACATGAGCTGATTGATAAATTTGCCTGAAGCTGCATTTTTTCAGCAATTGATCTTCTTACTGGAAAAAGCTGTGTGAAATGTCAAGTTCTCTATGAAAAAACAAGTGGAAAGGAAAAAAAAAAAGAAGAGGAAAGGCACGATTTTAAAAGCTGCTTTTTCTTTTTTTATAGCTTTTTGTCCTGCAGATGCCCAATTAAAAAAAAAAAAATACAGAGAAGTCTGTGTATTGTAACTACAATCTAATTAATTTCCTTGTAAACTACTAAAGCTAAGGGGGCTTTCAGTGCCTAAAATGGATTGTATGTTGTTTGGTTCAAGGAGACTACTGTGAGTTTTCCCAATTTTATAACTCAGCATTTCTGGAAATCAGAATTAATTTCATAAGTGATTTCAGGTAAGGACTTTCCCTGACTGAAGGGTGGTGTTTTTTTTTTTTCCCTTGAATCCTGAGACTGAACTAATCCAATGGCTTTGCTTCACTCTGTTTATGGACTGCATGGCGGTTCTTGCATTCCCGATTGTATGTGTGTAATGTTTGGAAGATTAGTAATGATGTGTTATCACAGCCAAGGGCAGTCCAAGTAAAAGCTTTGTGGACTGTGACTGATGGGTGGGTTTTATGCTGCTTCTTTCACCCCAGGATTACTAGCCACATTCTCATCACACATCTTTTTTTAACAGTGGAGGGAAAAGGTGCTGGGTTTATGAGTGGATTAAAGCATCTGAATGTTCAGCCAGGATTCTTTTTAAGTGCGGAGTATCCTGACATGGCAGTATTTATTTTATATTTTGTATGTGGAGACATGGATTCTTCAGGGCTCTTGCTTAAACAGATACTGCCTACTAGCTAAAATATTTAATAATTTGGACTTAAACAAGCATCAGTTAAACTAAGCTTTCCTTACGCTCTGGTTCAGGGCTTCCTGGATGGAGCTGAATTTAGGATATATTCCATGCGTGAAATCTTGCTGTCTGTTAAGGGCCTGTGCCTGCAATGGCTTCTGTGTCTGGGAGAGGGATGCATTTCTTAGAGACACTCCATGACTTACCTTCTCACTAGGAACAAATACAAATATTTAAAATGTTTGTGTGATCTCTGCTTCTGTCTCTCTCCCTAATAAAACGGCCTTTTCTTCTTCTTTACTTTGACTGTATCTATTCATCACCTTCAAGACCCTCTTTAGATGTGTCTTGCCATTTATTAGCATAAACTGTTGGCCATCTTAAAAGCTCTTGAACCATGGACTTGTAAAGACTGTGAAGAATTGCTGGAGCCTGTAAACTACATGAGTTATATCAACTTTTGCACTTTTTGCTTTCCAAGGGATTGTGCGTATTTCATTGCCACCCCAGAGTCTGCTCGCTCCTGTAATCATGCAAAATGGGACACCTAGGAGTGATCTAATCCCTCCTCCTGCCCCAAAGATGGATCATGTTTAAATCATTCCTGACAGATGTTTTGTGCAACCTATTTTTAAAACTGCTAGTGTCAGAGGTTTCAAAATTCGGCATACTCTCTCATTTGCCATTAGGAGGTTTCATCTGAACTTCTGTTGCTGTAATTTAAGACTGCTTTCTTCCATCTTCTCCACCCTGGGTATCAAAACCAATTTATTCCATTCTTCTTTAAAGGTTATTTTCTGCCTTCGTCTTCTCCTTTCTAGACTGAACAATACCCTTTCCATCATCCTTTTTTTGTGGCTCTTCTTTTGTAGGCTTTTGATTAGTCTTATCCTTTCTTCTGAATTGCTCAATCCACTTCCTACTTAAAGTGCAACTGCCAGACTGGATGTAATGTTCTTACTTAGGCCTTATCACCACCAAGAAAAATAAGGGAATTGCATCAGACAAAACTCCTATTTGTACAGCTCAGGTTGATGGATGCCTTCTTTGCGACAGCATGATGTTGCTGACTCATGTTCAGCTCTGATACTCTGTAATACTCCCCAAGTCCTATTCAGAACAACTGTTATCCATCTAGTCATTCCCCATCCTGTACTTTCCCAGACAATATTTTTCCTTCTTAAGTACAGGAGTTGGCACCTGTCCTTGCTCAGTTGAATCCTGTGTTTTTCAGACTGTTTCCCTGATCTCTTCAAATCATTCTGAAAACTCTTTCTCTGCTCCAGTTTGCCTACAGCACCTTACCCCACATACAGATTTCTGTTCTGTTACCCAGACTGTCGAATAACGATATAGGAAAAGGACTAACCCGTACAGATTCCCGTACAGATGGTACACCTTTCTAGTTTGACAGCAAACACTCATACCAGCTGTGAGTGAAGTTTTCCAAGAAGCTGGGCATCCATCATCTTGTAGCCTCATCTACAGTGTGTCACTAGTTTTCTTTTAAGAATATTTCCTGAGACAGTGAAGCTTTTGCTGTTACCTGTGACCATGTGTTATTGCTCTTCAATTCATGTTTCTTTTTATCCCAGTATTTGTCCTTGCTGTTCTTTTTCTATGCCCTTTCTCACAAGATGCTGATAAAGAAAGAGGTAAACTTGCTGCTAAAGTGGGAAGTAACAAAGGAGAAGCTCTGCAGAGTTCAAGTCAAAGTTTTTTTTATTCTTATTATTTCCCTATCCTAGACGTAATAGGTTTCAGTAAACTAATCTGTCATCACAGATAATAATGGTTACTTTTTTCCTCCATGGTTACAATAATGAGTGGTTTTTTTCCCCTCCATGATTGTCTGTCTCTCAAGACTGCTTTGTCATTTTTCAGTCCCTGTGATAATTATTTACAAAATCTATTTCTACAATCCAATGGAGATTCTTCAGATTGCCAGTAGGAATATGACTTTAAAAGCCTTTTTAGCTTTTCTAAAGGGGAAGGAGCTGGAGAAAGGTTAGCAGCTGTCGTAGTTCAGTGAAACAAGCAAGAACTGTAGGTTCTGAACTGAAAGGCTAATTTTAGATTACCTCAACAGGTGAGCAGATCATTTCAGGTAACTCCGGAGTCCTTTTGCTTCTCTGCATTAAATGTCAATGTGAATTTGTCTGTTGACTCTTACTCCGAATATATAGGTTGCAGGATCTGAGTTAGATTCCAGGTCAGCAAGATCGTGTTTTCCACTGGAAGCATTCCAGGTGGTGATAAACATCATCAAATAATTTCAGGCTCACCATGAATGTTGATGAAAGCGTACCTCAGACTTCAGGGACATACAGTCTCACCTACCTTATCTAAATGCCGTGCGAGTTGTTTCAAATCAGTGTAGTATCTACGCAGCAAATGGTTCATGGATTTAGCACATTTTTGTAAGACATCTTCTCTTTCAGCTGTAGAGCTGGTCTCGCTGCAGTAGGCTGCTTCTCGTTACATGGCTGCGGGTCAGAACATCAGTGGATTCCCCACTCTTCTTGTTCACTCGGGGCCCACGGTTCCCTCAAGAAGGTTGTCTCAATGTAATGGCTCAGCGCCACTGTCTGGCATGCAGAACATTCCTGGTTTGTCTCTGGAGATCCGCAATGCAAGTGCTGACATGTAACACCACAGCTGTGCAATTTGTCAGCAGACAAGGGGGAAGGAGCTCTCCCTCGGTCCGTCGGGAGGCAGTGCAGCTCTGGCGTTCGCACTGCACGAGCTTTGCACCTTCCCGGAGTCAGAGCACCTAGGCAGGTGACACCAGCAGACAGGCCTCAGACAAGTGGCCTGTCAAAAACTCAGTCCTGCAGAACATCTTTTGCAAGTGAGAGGTCCCAGGAATAGATCTGTTTGCTATAGACCAGATCAGTGTGTGTCAGTCATTTTAGTCCAGACCAGTCTTCCTGACAGGGATAGGTCTCTCATCCCTGGCTACTTTCAGTGATATTTATCTTTTCCTGTTGCCCATCACATGCTGGCTCTAAAGACACCAAAGCAGAAGTTAGGTATGATAACTCCATTGGTCGCCAGATGTTTCCAATATGAGAAAATTTTCGTCAGAAGAATAGTAATAAAAAATAAATCTGATTTTGTGTTGGAGACAGCATGCCAAGCACAAAACCCCCATGGACTGTACTACTTAAGGAAATACAAGGTTTTCTTGATAGCCCACTCTTCTTTCTTGTTTTAAAACCCAGATGCTTTAAATGCTCAGCTTAGTCCCTGCTGGTGTTCAGCATCAGTACAAGAACAAGTGTACAAGAACTGTCAATAATTAGGGGCGTCTCTAAGTGAAGAGGGGTTTGGTTTGATAGTAAAATGACTTGCAGCAAAATTCATGCAGGACTTTGATGACAAAATTAATATTTTGCTTGGTTAATAAGGGCCCAACTCTACAAGATGATAAAATCACCATGGCCAAAAATCAGTTATAGGCGCATAAGATGTGTAGTGTTTGGTACTGAACTACATATGCATACTTTTAGAAATCAGTTGTCTTCATATAAAATTTTAAAATGCCCTACTTTGCATTCTAAATTATGTTCTGTTTGTCCTTGAGCATTCATCCTTATCAAATGGTACTCAGCAGTTTTGCAAAAATCAATGTTTTTCCATGGGAAAAGAAGCCATTAAGGTTTAGACTTTGCCTCCAGCTATACATATAGTCATAGAACTTGCATGCACATAAAGAAGAATTAGTATTTAAAGGCTTGAGAAATCAAGCTTTTTAAGGGCTGGATATTATTTCTAATCTAATATGCTTAAAAATGAAAAATGACTGAAGTAAAATCTGTACTAAATATATTAATTATGGCTATATTCACTAATAGTAAGGGGGTACTAGTTATTATCCACAACTTTGGGCATGAGAGGAAAAAGTTCCCAATATAAGCACACATGCATTAGAAAGGGGTGGGGTAAACAAATAAATAAACAATTATTGTAAATTCTCTTGTGCTTCTGGGGTCACAAAGGATGAGAACCAGAAGTGAGGATGAGTGGAAACAGACCAGTTATGCCGTGATATGAATTGAAGTATGTAATAGTGAAGGCATGGAAAGATAAGTTGCATTATTAACATGCACGTTTTGGTTATCTCAGGAGCCGAAAGTAACATCAAGGACTCTTTTAAAAGCACAGTTGTTCCTCAGAGTAATTTAACATTCATTTTTTACTGTGCCCATTATGTTTCTTTGCTTCCTTTAAGCAGTTGGCTAACATAGTTAAAATGGTAAACATTTGCCATTTCTGAAGCTAGAAAGGAGCATGACACAAGCCATGAATGACATAAGCCAGTATTTTGGGATCAAACAGCATGTGTAAACATCCTAGGTATGATCAGTTACACATTCCAATCTTTTCTAAATTTACAATATGTGAATTGAGGATTACTCTGTCACCAGCTTGAGGTGCTGAGGGGTTGTATAGCTTTTCACAGTAAATACAAAAGGGCAACATTAATTTATTCCACATTGTTCTGCATCAGGTCTAAAATTCTGCAGTATTTGCCTTTCATGAGCTGGGTGCCCCAGCATATTTGAAAGTCTCAGCTATCCATGCTTGAGTGCCTGCTAGCTTGTCTCCAGAGGTTATCCTTTTGCATCTTGATCTGCTTGAATCTTGAAGGCACATGATTATTACTGCAGCAGTCAGTCCAGCCCCTGAGTTTTGTCTTTCTTGTTTCGCAGATCTGGAACAAGGCTGTGTCATTCATGAAGCTTCATTTCCTGATTGTTCATGGGGTGATTATTCTGCTTCTAACCTAATGTGTTTAGTCAAATTCTTCAGATTATGCTGTTCCCCTATAAAAACATCAGTGCTATAGCCAAACACTTTTAAAGCACTAGATCTCTGCTGTATTTTCCTTTCAAACCATTAGGAAACTTTCTGGTACTTTAAAATGTCAGAAAATTTTTTTTGTTTGCTTATAAAGCAACCTGCGCCCCTGAGCTAAATTTTACCTGGTCCTTTGTAATGTACCCTGAGTATTTCTAAACATCACCATTCCACTGACATGCAATCATTGGCAGCAGAGCCTGCGTGGGTGCAGGAAAAAGCAAAGCAAGAGTAACTGCAAAAGAACTACCAGTTGTGGCTACCTGTTTCCATTCACATCCAGTGCAAGGAAAATCACCAAAAAGGAACAAGTGAAAAGTGGTGCTGACTGAAATATTTTTCAGGAGAGGCTGATAGCAAAAGCTCATAGAAGTGAATAGAGACTTACCCAGAAGGCAGATCTCATATACCCAGGCACTGGAAATTTCTGCTTCAGTCTTCTGCTTCTCTATCCAAACAATGATCGGTGAGAACAACAAGCAAACATGCACAGCAAGCTCCAGAAACAAGGTTCAGTGTAACCTGGGAAAAGCTAATGTGTTAATAACCATAATCTGTCAGGCCTGAAGTGTTTTTCATCCTTTTTCCAGAATTTGTAGGTATTTTCCTTCATTAGTTTTGGAAGTCGGGTAAGAAGAGTACTTCCCTGCCTCCCTCCACAGTGTGTTTGGATGTGTACGATGTTGCCATTCTTCCTAGATGAAGTTTTTTATTCCTGCAACTGGATACTTATGTTACTTCAATCCTATTTAAGAGCTGACATCTTATTCTTCATGAAATCATTTTTGTATTTTAATGTCTCTTTTATTGCTGCTTGCAGAACCATCATAACACTATCTAGATCATACTTTATAAACGTGATTTAAAATTCCTGTGCACTGTAGTAACAGTAAAAAAAAGAGTTTATTCTCCACTATTTCTGGGTGCCTTACCCAGTTCGGGAATAAGCCATGTTACACATGCAATGGTTCTGCACTTTGCAGCTTAACTGAGCGGGATGTTTACGCTAGGGCACAACGCTTATGAACAGGCCAACTGAACCATTATCTAGGTTTTCTGTCTTCCAGTTTTTTCAACCCCCTGTTTCCTCTGATAATGGAAGGTTGATTATATATTAATTTCACAGACGATTACATTTAGGGTATTGAATTCACAAAAGATTAAATTTCAGGTCACAGAGAAACAAACAGGTTCAGGCACGAACCAGCGAAAGGTCTTAGTCGGACTAATAGGCATATTGACTTGACATAATCTTTTATTCTTAGATGTGTTTCCTTGCTACTGTGTAACTCTATGGTTAATTAAGCTCTTAAAGCAGTGAAGTTACAGCTATTTTTGTTATTTGACGCTGAACTATTTGGGGACACAGTATCCCGTGCGTGCCTGGCTCCATCACTTTTCTACTTTATGGTCCCTTTCTTTTCCCCGGGTTCTGCCTGTGCCTTTGTTAATCTACCCTCCTAAAAATTAAATATTCTGGCCATGAGTTCACATATACCAGAGAGCTGCTTCTGGTTTATACTCATGCAAATTAGAACAGCAGTTAGATCAGGATTTCAGTTTTAGCATGCAGACTCCTACAACTGGAAAACCAAAAAAGGCATTGTAAAAGGTGGGGGTTGTTTTTACTGCATCTCCAAATATGATTAAGCATATTGCTCTCAGGTGAAATTATTAGCTAGGAGGCTTTTTTGCATGAGTGCTTATTAACACCCATGGCATAGATATTTTGAAAAAATCAACAGTTTTAATCTAAAATCATAGACATTTAATAAATTGGACATCAGCAACAGGAAAGTCAGCATTTTGCCAAGTTCGTTGCCAAAATCACCATTAGCTGACAGTTACAGTAACAGAGAATGTGCCTCTAGCTAGGGGAAAAAAACCTACGGATACGATTTCTCACGTGCGTAAGCAACCATGTTCCATATTAGGGGAATAGGAGCTTGTATAGCAGTTTGCACTTGTTCAGTTCTACTGCAAAATCCAGATCCTAAAACTAGCTGTTTGGCCCAGCTACTGTTATTCCTCTCTTATGGCAGCACTCCAGAAATACTGTAAGGCTTGGTGAGAAAACTGTTCGTGTTGATTTCTTGGATAAGAGAGTCTGTGAACCTTAGTCAGTGTGTGCTTGTTCACAAGCAGAAATACACCCACCCATTTATTTCCATGTAGGACAACCAGTGAAATACCTCGGCATCCGAGAAACCTTGTGCTGGTATGTTCTGGTAAGGCAGGGACCAGCTGGGGGTGAGGGGACAGTGCTCCTGCCACACTGCATTGTGCCAAGCCAAACACCATGGTATGACAGAAAAAGAGAAAAAACCTTGACAAAAAGCAGATGTGGGGATGAGGACTGTGGCTCTAAAGAGAGTGAATGGAGAAAATCTTTGCAGAGTTTTAAGACCCCATGCTGAGTCTGAATGCCGGGTTGTACACTGTATGTATTAAATGCAGAAATAGTAGTGCCTAGTAAAACACACTTGATCCATTTTTGCAAGTGAGGTAATATAACTGTCTGTGCGAGGTAACACGTTCTTGTGACTATCCACCTTCTAATCCAGGGCCATGCATTAGTGTCATAGCTGTGCTCTTGCTGCCCTCTGAGCCATGAGTCACCATCTTTCACTTCCTCAAATAATTACAGGCGGCAGAAAGTGGCTGTCGCTTGGTCTCTCAAGGGCTTTCTCTGCTGCTGTAACAAGAAGGAAATTCACACAAAGCCACTTTTTCTGTGGATGACCAGTGGACACCTGAGACTCACTTTAAACCTCAGGCAAAGATAGCACCATATGCTAAACTTTTTGTTTCCGTGCATCGCCTCACCTGGCTGCCAGATCTTACCTTTCCTTTGCTGGAAGATCAGCCATCTATTAGCTGCACAGCGCTGAACCAGAAAACAAATAATATTGCAAAATTTTCTTCCTTGGGGGAAAGGATGTAAGCTCTGTTGTTTGTATTTCTCAGAATATAGTGTGTGTAAGTCAATGTGTCTAAACAAGTGCTGGTTGCCATTCATTTTAGAAGGTGCATTTGGTGTTACATTACTACTAAGTAACTGTGCAACTGAAATATGGCCCGATTCTCCACTGCCCTGCACCTGGTTGGCGCTCTCCATCTGCAAAGTGCAAAGTACGTGATAAATGCAAATAACTTAAAATTTTCCAGTCACTGGTGGCAGTAGTTTGTACCCATTCACAAGGCTACATACTTGTAAATGACTATGCCAGGTGCAGAGGGGAGGAGAACCTGACCCCCTCCAAAATTAATCTTTCCCCTGAATTAGGATTAATTTTTCAAAGAAGCTGGGATGTTTCTGTTTTCCTCTGTGCGTGTGTGAGTGTGTTGGGGGGAGGGTGCATGGCCTACAGAGGCAGCACAGGAGCAAGTATTTGAAATGGTCTTTGACTCAGCCCTCTCTAATAGACAGAGCACGTTACAAAGGAAGCAAGAAGACCTGGAAACAACGTTTTCAGTGTTACTTATTTGGTACTGGCAGCGCAATTTCTGCTCCATCGGTCATCTGAAATGTCCTCCCAAAATATGTGCAGGTAAAACCTTTTTGTCACACCATATAATCATGCGACAATTCTAATCTTTAATCCTGTGTTATTACAACAGTGGGTAAAGCCTTGCTGAGTGGGTCTTGATCCCGCTAATGCATGTATGTGGAAGGGGGGAGCCCAAGACTGACGATCCTTTATTAAAAGCAGGTTCTTTGGTTGGGCCCAGACTGGGGATTTGCTTTAGGGATGACTCTGTTAGTTGAGAAGGTTTATATTGTTGGCTGGGGCATACTCTCCCTTTTTGTATCAGCTGACAGAGCCTATGTCTGATAAATGACTAGTAACATTTCTGCAGAGGTGTTACTGGTAAGGGATTAAAATAATACGCACGCTTTTTCCCCCTGCCCTTGGGAAGGGGGAAGATTTGATGTTTGTAAACCACTGCCGGAGCGCGAACAGGCCGGTGCCGCTCGCTCTTTACCACACTGCCCTTTTTTTTACGAGCGCAGCCCCCGGGGCGAGCCCCCGGCACGGCCAGGT
>NW_009204836.1:0-11291 GCF_000690835.1 Fulmarus glacialis
GGTGAATAAGGTGGGAAGTAAAATACTCAGACAACGCGTCGCCATCCGGGGGATCACGACAGGCCTAGTATACTGGGTATGCTCAACATAAGACTTAATTGGAACTAGACATAAAGCTAGAGTATGGTGGAGGAAGAAACTTACGCCCTCTTATGTTTTAGAGGAGAGCTGAATTGTTTAAGAACTATCAAAATGTTCCAAACAATAGGGCCATGAAAGGCTATTCTCTCAGCATTTTCGATGATTTTCCCCCCCACACACACCTTATGCCTCTTTCAGAGCCTGGGGATGGAAAAGAGAGGCTGAACAGCTAATTAAGCAGCTGAAATTAATCAGCTTCTTCCATGTAATGTCCAGACCAAGTAAAAAGCATGGCATCTTTGTTTCTTCCAATTTGGTAGTGACTTTTCAGAGTTGCAGGCAGGCTAGACTGCACATGTGTATTGTTATTCTGTAATAACAAATGTCAGGAAAAAGGTAGATGTTGACTGAAGTGAGGTGGCTAGAGACAATGGTAGTACAGTCATCATTATTTAGATTTCCTGTATGATAAACCAGTTTATCTGAAAGCAATTGATACTCTACATCATTCATATGAGCTTATGAGATTGTTATTGTCTTTAATTGGAAGGCTATGATTTTTTTGCAGTGACTGTGTTGATTCACTTGCTTAACTTACTGTCTCATTATGTTTCAATATAAACTGGCTTACATGTGACAAACATTGTGATAGTTGTACATATCACTGTCTTGAACGCTGCAGTAAGATGCCACACTAATTCTGCCAAACCTGGAAGGGAATAACAAAAAAACTTGGTTAGTAGGAATGCCTAATAAATAAGGCTTTTAAGATACTGCTTTTTAAAACATTCAAGATAGTCCAGTATAAACAAATTTAAAGTACATAATGTTTGCAACCTCAGCATTGTATGATCTGTCTCTGTTCATGAAGTGTGAAAAAGTTTATTAGTAATTACTACAATAGTAAGTGTGTTCATGGTAAGAAACACTGTTATTTGCTCTGAAATGTAAAGGTGGTGGAATGATCCAGTTTTAAATTTATCGTGAATTTTTGTTGTGGTCTTTGTATTTGATAATGCACTAATCACATTCATTGTAGGAACAGTGTTAGCTGTCTTAATCTCTTCAGTAGGCTGGCTTTTGTCACTAGTGTTATTTTGATACCTCTGTATTACCTTTCTTGTAGTTTAAAATAGGCACTGATGTGAACGCCTACATGACTGAATTATGCTATTAAATTGTGAGGTTTTAGGTATTGGCTAGCACTGTTGGTATTTTGTACACAGACTTAAACATAATAAAATTTGTGTGATGATCTATTAAAATATTTGACTCTTCTCTTTATAAGTAAAACTCATAAACAAGGACTCTGTAGCAGCATATAAATTTTTCTTCTAGAGTGATGAGAATACCCAGCATCTGGTAAATTACTTGGTAGTTTTAACTGGAGTACTTTCCTAATAATATGCTCAAGCAACAAACTTTGTTGTTCTGGCATTTCAGCATGGAGCTGCTGTGCCTTTGGGGGATATTCCTGGGAAGAGTGAAAGTTCCTACTCGTCAGGAGGACCTATGTGTTTGTAGTGCCCAAGACTGCAAAATGGGCTTTGCTTTTTCATATATGATGGAGTTCTTACATTAAACTCCATAAAAATAAGGAAGTCTCCCTCATTCCTATCCATGAAGCCATCCATCTAAGAAAAGTCCATAGTATTTTCCTCAGCAGATTTTTATATAAGTAATTCCCTTACATAACTTCCATATGTATTAAGTTTAAGAGCTTGGTTCAAATCAAACAGTTGTGTGCTTGCTTTTGTGTAGATGAATGAAAATGTCTTATCAGGGTTTTCTTTCTTCACATGTTCCAAACATACTGATTACAAAGTTTGCTTAGCCTACAAAAATTGGGGGGAGGGGATGTTAGTGGGTCTTCTGGAAATTTTCACCAAAGCTAAGGGTAAAAAATAAGTATGGCTGCTAAGCCCTTGAAGTAAGTGTTCAGAATTGTCTTGAAAGTGATTTGTCAAAAAAGACTTGAATTTGCACCATGTGTGTAGGGTACTGAATGTAGTATTCCTGTCTTGTGTGGTGCTTTGTTTTCGGTTCTCAAGGCTAATATTTTACAGATGACTTAAGGAATTGGAGAATGAATGTGACCTAAGGCTTGGAGCATGCATAGGGTCTGTAGCATTGAAATCTACTTTTAAATCCTTGTGAGGCACTATGTTCAGCACACAAATGTGAAAAAACAGGCCAAAAACATTCTGTAATGGCTATGTCAAACTGTAGTACTGCTTCTCTTCATATTAAGAAAATCTTTTCCTTGTTTTTCATGTTTGTATGCTGCCATGTTGTGAATTTACTGAACAGTTTCAGTAACATCTGAAACTTCAAAAGGTGATGATTTCCGTATACATTTACAGAAGATGTTAGTGACTTTTTTAATATATCAAAATTGTCTGGATGTGCTCTATCAGGTTTTCAGTCTTGCATTTTTTTTTATCCTGAGCTGTTAAAAAGTGGGTGGTATGACTGTAGTAGGTTTTATTATTAAGTTATTGGATATATTGATGTGACTATTGAATGAATGATGTTTGCAGTATGTTTCTGGGACTTCATGGCCTTCCTCTCAGGTAGTGTGATCTCTATCAGCTTGACAGCTGGTTATTTTTGCACATGATATCTGAGTGTCTAGAATGATTTCTGGGGAGGGGTGTTACAAGAATGTAAACTTTGCTATGTTTACAGTTCTCTGATAGCTACAGCTTCTATAGCTTGGACATCTATAAAAATTGAATTAGGTATTTTTCTTGACAACCTGTTTCAACTTTGGCTTCTGAAGGAGTTTTGCAAGGGGTAGTAATTATTGGTTTGTAAGTGCTATAAATCTGAGTAACTAAAAGCTGTAAATGGCCAGTTGAAACAAATAGATAGTATGAGAGTTAAATCAGTCTTGCCTGTTTTTCTGTCATACCTCCTTTTGCTCTCAGTATGGGAAACAGCAAGCAAAAAAGTAGTCATAGCAAGTAACCAGTGTAGTAGGTTGATTTCCTCGCTGTGTGTCATCTAGAAGTCACTTGCTCCAAAGAGTACTAACTCGCATGGTCATTGGATGTAGTCCTTACATCTTTATTAATGCTGCAGAGTCTAGAAAAACATGGGATGAAATAAGATTAAAGAGTTTTAAATTATTTCATGGTTATCCAAACACACTAGAATGCTACAGCAAACAGATGTATTTCATTTTAAAACAGAAATAACCTAATTGTCTTCATTAATTTTCCAAAGGAAAAGATAAACAAATGGCTAACAGTATTCTGAGCTACCTATATTTTGGCTATGCCTTGCTGCTTTCTCTCTTGTAGTGTAATTAGGGAGAGATTAACTGTTGTCACTGATCCATTTTTATCCAAATTGCTCCACAACTTCTGAAGCGTATTTCAGCAGCACTTGGTGGGGGGGAAGAGTCTTGCCTGAGAACCAACACACCAGCTGCGCATGAATTGTTTTATGCTGTAAGGATGAAAGGGCTGGTATTTTTAAAATAACTGGATCTATTCCTGTATTCTGAAATATTCAACCAAAATTAATTTAATGGGTAAGAATTTTAGTATGTAATTATCATGGTACTTAATAATAATGGTGGTGGGATATGCAGGGGCTTTTTTGTTTCATAGAAACATTCTTTCACTGCGGTACACTTTCACATGTTTTAAGAACATATATCTAAAATTTGATATTTATTAGATCATGTTGTGCAACTAAAATTAAAAAAAAAATCTGTTGATTTAAGGATATCATAATAGTCAAACAGGACACAAACTCAGGACAGACGGGAATGAATACAGGATTGGAATATCCTACCTGGAAGAAGCTAAATTATTTTGAGAGGTGTGGGAAAAGGAGCAACATGAGCAAATAGGAATGTCTTTAAGATGTTGAAAATTTTTTTTCTAAGACCTATATTCAAGTTCTGTTTACAGTGAGAAGTAAAATACCAGTTTGTCAAGTTTTATGTTAGTGAATAAATAATGCTAAGATTTCTTTTTCATTTATTGCGTGGGAATTACTTTGTAAGGGAATATCTTAGTGGAGGATGGGGTTCTGCTAGAGTGTTAGAAGCACCTTCCAGAAAAGAAGGTTCTTCAGGACTTGTGTTGACTTTACAGAAGGGAGAGTTAGGAAGGAGGATGAAGGCTTAGTGTCTGAGCTAGGTGTGTAGCAAACTGGAATGCTCAAGTGCCTGATACATGTGTAAGTGGTTTGAAATGGGAAGATGGGTAAAGACTACTGCTTGGTTTAAAATGTGGTTACTTTACCATAAGGAAGAAAGAGCAAGAAGTCATTTGAAAGTAGTATGTTTGCTTACCTTTTTGCAACATAGGTATTAAAGCCATTTTTGCACTAGGAGAATGTGCTCTAAACTAACCTGCTTGCATCCTAGATGCTAGAACAGCTGTATCCCCACAAAGTGTGCACAGTTCAAGTAAATAATCACCTCAAGTAGGACAAAGTTATAGGCTGGTTTTTGGTTTTGGGGTTTTTTTCTGGTTTTTTGTTTTTGTTTTTTTTTTTTAGCAGAAATACAGAAGCAGATGTTTCTGTCACTGAGAGCTCAGTGACCATCACTGAGGTATATTTCCTGTGGGCTCACTTGGAATTTTGTTCTGAGAACTGGGAGGAAAGATAATACAGATAATTATTATGCCAGTTTTTTATACAGCAATGCCTACCTGCAAAAATATTTAATCTCTACTGTTAAGTGTTTAAAAGCATAAATCTTAGGCTCAGAAGTGATACCAGCAGAGTCTAAAGGCTTCCCTGTCCATATGAATGAATATTGTGATTCTTTTTTTTAAAGAGTTTGAAAGAAGAGTAGGTAGACTAAGGAATACACTGTTCATACTTGTTCTTAAGAAAGATCTCTGTTGTGAATATTGATCTGCTAGAACATGTGTTAGTATTGGAAATAGCAATTCATCATCTTACAGTAGTTCTCTGGTGGCTTGCACAAAATGATCTGGAATTCTTAGTGGTCAAGACAGTCCATTTTTGTACATGTGGAAGGCTTTGTATTTTTGCTTCTCAAAGTGTAATTGTTAACTAGAGAAGGTATTAATGATTTCTACGTCAAGATCTTCTGTACTTTTAATTAAGGAAGTTGCTTCTGATATACATGATAGAAGTGAATTGATGAGGTATACTTGCAAAGAACTTGACGTGGTGATTGAGTTTTCCCAATTTGCTCAATTTTTTTAGTGTCCTTTAGTGGTGCTGACTTCAGAATATTGCTTAGCAATAGCAAAATTATGGAAAAAATTATTATTTCTTGTCATTTGATATTTTACCAATAATGTGAAAGTCTGGATGTGTTGTGTTATACTTCAATCTTGATAGGTTAAGAAATAAGAGACTGAAGTCTTGCAAGCAAGAAACTTAATTGGATTTTAATGTCCTAATTTGAATCTCTAATGGGAAAATGAGGTATTGCAGAAGATAACTGGTTCATTTGTCATAGATCTTGTCTATAGTTGACATCTTAACAGCGATTTACTCTGGACTGTTGACTTTGGTAAATATTAAGGCAAGTTATATGTAATCCATGTTGCATTAGTGAATTAAATTTCTTTTTTACTTCATTTGTAAATCTAATATCACCCACTGTCTTTTCATAACCAGGTTGTTACTGGCAGAAGCACCACTGAGATCTGAATCCTGGAACTTGCTTTCAAGAGCTTGAAACAAAGGACTTCTTTCTAGTTTGGGCATGGCTAATCGAGGAGCAACAAGACCCAATGGGCCAAATGCTGGAAATAAAATTTGCCAGTTCAAACTAGTACTTTTAGGAGAGTCTGCAGTTGGCAAATCAAGTTTGGTGCTTCGTTTTGTAAAAGGACAGTTTCATGAGTTTCAAGAAAGCACAATTGGAGGTGAGAAAATTGTCCTGTTAATTTGTTTCACATTGAGTTTATATTGCCCTTGCCCTTGACAACCTTGAATGTAACGGCACTTCTAGAATGGGTCATTGACAGCAAGGATCAAATCTGAGCCCTGTGTCTCTAATTGAGAACTATAACTTTCTCAGCTAAAAGTTGTAGTTGGCACATGGCTGTAGCAAACATACATCTCAAGTGGAGAAAGCAAACGTGTACTTGAACTGCATAGTTTTGAAAACTGGGCTTGATGTTACATTTTGTTTGTGGGTGGATGTGTGGCTGTTTTAATTGTGCTGTATGCTTAAGCATGAAATAACTCCTCAATAAGAATTAAGAACTTAGTTTCTATGAAAACTAAGTGCTGCATCTTCCAAAAAGGTTTTGTGGTCATTTACGCATCCTGGCTTTGCTTTTGATTTGGGAGAACTTGCTATATTTCTGGATATACCTTTCTTTGTTAGTAATCAGAGAATTTAATGTGCTGTTTTTACATTTTGTGACTTCAAACGAAACAGGTGCTGGCTACTAGAATTAAAAAAAAAAAAAAAAATCTGTTTAACTGTGAACAGATTTTACCCCACCCCCCCCGGCACATTTCTTCTGTTATATTGTATGCTGAAGCTATTTGTGCTTTGAGCTCCTTGGATAAATTTAAACTTATCCTAAAACTACCTAACGGCATACAGACTTAAAAAAATATGCATTTTATGGATTGATAAATATTCTCTGGTAGTCCCTGTTACTGCTTGCATGAATCGGTCTGTTTCATTGTAGTATTTATGTGAAGCCCTTTCAGTGGTCTGTATATGTCTTTACACATGAACAGTTGTTGAAATGTAAAAAATCTACAAAGCTTACAAAAATAAATACCAGCTGAATTTCATTGCTTCGGGTTTTTTAACCTATTTCTAGCTGCTACATGTGTTTATTTTGTATATCTGTCAGCATAAATGGAGAACCACTTTTTTCCTTCTTCAGCAGTCTTACTAATGCTCACTTTTGGCTTTGTGCGTTTTATAATGGCTTTAGGATAAGGGCTAGCCTGAAAGGTTTCTGTATTATCTCATACAGCTATGTGGTAATATGGAGAGCATTCTCAAAGATCTATAGTGAATTAACTTCCCAATATCAACGTCGTTTTTCAAAACTCTTAAAATTAAGTGAAATTCATTGTTCAATTTCAGCAATCTCCAATTCATTTAACCTCCTTTTTGTTTTTTTCTTGTTTCAGTGTCTGGGTAGAACTAGGGATAACCCAAACCCTTTACACTGTTTAAAATCTATACAAAGGTTAAACAAGAGCTTAAGTTCAAGTTCAGATATATAGAGTTTAGTGTAATCTCTCTATTAACTTGCGCCTCTTCTATATAAAATAGAAACAAGGAAATGCCATATAATACAGTTGAGAGAGATTAAATGTAGCAATGTTGGGATTCAGAAAAAGTTTTCTATAGAGAAAGCTGTCTAACTCTGTAGCTTGTAGTTGCCTAAGGCATAATTTTCTTTGTATACAGAAGGGCCTTTTAACAAAGAGCAGCTTATGTGCATTGTGGATCTGAATAAAAACATCTGAAAAAGAGTGCAGTTAAAGGCAGACATGTTGGTTGGTGGTGGTGTGTTTGATAACTAAGACTTTGCCACTTCAGACTAGCGTAGCAATGCCTGCTAGTTGCTTAAGACAAAAGTATGGCTGTTAAGGATGATAGGCTTTCAGATAATTAACACAGCTGATTAATTGTCAATTTACTATGGTCTTGCAAGATAGAAGAAAGTTACCTTGTTTGCAGAAATTAACTGGGATTTTATGGTGGTTGAAATGTTCCTTTCAACAAAAACAAGAGGATGTTATAGAATAAAACCCTTGTTTTAAATCTTTTCCTGAGTACATCCCTTTATTTATGGAGCGTAGGTACATTCTTCTGTTGAAGAGAATGTCTGTAAGAACTTCAAATTCCACTTGTTTAACATCTTGTCTCTGCCTTGGAGAAATATAATATTGATCTGGTTCTGAGGAGGAAGCCCTTAGTCTGATGCAGGATGTGTGGTTTTTTTCTCTTTATTTTGGTTCTGGGCTGCTTAGGGAGCTACCAAGAGGAGCTTGTTTTGCCAGTGCTTGAATATTTAACATTTAGAGAGATTTATGGTGATTTAACATTGGAACATCAAAGCCTTTACCTTCTCCAACCTGCCTGCTCATCTGTGATGGATGCTAATACCCCTGAAGCAGAACACCTGACCACTTAACTAGTCAGCTTCTATATGGTAGTTAGTGTCCTTTATAAAGCAAGATTGACTTGCCTTTGGTTTACTATAATGAGTTTAAAGTTGCAGCAGTTTTGGAATGATTCATAGGCTATGATGTCTTGGAGTGTGTGGGACAGGGTAACATCACAGGTACGCAAGGGTTATGGATCAGTGCCTCTTTAGATGTTTGATTTAAATTGGCCACAATCTGTCAGTATGCTTAGTGATGGGAGTCCCCAGTTCAGCCAAGTAGGGGTCTTCCCTTAGCATTTCATCAAGCAGAAGGTCTTAAAATTTTTTTTGTTTGTTTGTGGAAGGAGCAAGGGCAAGCCAGTCCACAGTATTTCACTAAATGTCTGTCATGACTGGAAAAACAACTCCAAGCATTTATGCTGGATTGCTCAAACTTTCATCTAAATTCTTGGAATTGTTGCATTTTCTGCTGTGTATGTACTATAACTGGGCAAACAACATGACTGTAAAGCAGGTAATCAAGACAGTTCATCAGACCACTGTAATAGTTGTGTGCTTATTTTTAAACTTCAATAGCTAAGGTAGAACAGGTGGCTGAGTTAAAACTCAAAGGGCTAAGAGAACCCAGTAGAAGGAAATCTTGCTTTTCAGTTGTGTTTTTTTTTACCCCAAGAAATTCTTGAGATTCTAGCTTAGTTTTGAAATATGGGTTTCTATATTGTGTGGGAACTCACCTCCACATTTCTAATACGTACCTTAATCTGAATGGAAAATCCTTGCTAGGAGTAACTGTTTGAAGACTTGGAATAAGTTACTTACTGTTTTCTGTAATTAGAAGACCATTATTTATGGTAATGCATTCAGCTGTAGTGGCAATGGATGCAAGCTTCCCTGAAACTGCAGGCTGTCAAAATTATGCTGAAATTAATTCTTGAGATCACTTGCAAAGTCAAAAATATGGCTGCTTTAAGAACAAGAACTTTTGAGAAGTGATTCTTTCTTCCATAACAATTAGCTAAGGTGGAGTTGTCAGGAGCTGAAAATCAAGGCTTTAAGATACTATTCAAGTAGTGTAAATGTATAGAAGTGTAAATATCTGAACTACGGAATTATAGCATGATGGGATGCTATTATTGGTACTCTGGATAGTCTGTTGAAGCAGGATGAAATGTATCTAGAAGACTTAAGAGAAGGCTTATGGTTACTCATATTCACTATTACAAAGAAAAAGGGCATTCTTTCCAATTATTGCTTTCTTATGTCTTTAACTTGAGGAAAGGCTGGTTGTTTAAATAACTATTCTGTGTTGATCAGAGTTACGGTCTATCAGCTAATGCTTGCTTAAAATGTGCTGTATTTTAATAATAGGCTTGAATTGTTTAAGGAAATCATATTTGCATCTCTATGAACATAATTTTATATGAATATAGAGATATAAGCAGCCTTCTGGTTTCAGCACCTCTATCTTTTTTGTAGCTGCTTTTCTAACCCAGACTGTGTGTCTTGATGATACAACGGTAAAATTTGAAATTTGGGATACAGCTGGGCAAGAGCGGTACCACAGTTTAGCACCCATGTACTACAGAGGAGCGCAAGCAGCTATAGTGGTATACGACATTACAAATGAGGTAAGTACTATATTAGGGAGGCACAAGGGGGATTTGGAAGGTAGCACTCTTGCATCGATCTTTCCTTAGTTTTTCTCACTGACTTGTGTGAATCATAGAATCATAGAATGGTTTGGGTTGGAAGGGACCTTAAAGGTCATTAGTCCAACCCCCGTGCCATGAGTAGGGACATCTTCAACTAGATGAGGCTGCTTATTTCATATTGGACTATGTAATGTTAAATTGTGTCTGTAAACTTTTCTTGCCAAAAGACCATTTCTAGGGTTTTTTTATTGTATTAAAAAAAAGAGAGAGAAAGAAAGCAAATTCAGTTGTAGAAGTGTTTCAAACCCACGTTTAAATCAGTTCACCAAAATTGAGCTGTTACTCTCCCCACGTTGCTGATGGCAGTTTATTTCTGATAGTGAAAGACATTATTTTAATATTGTATTATTGCAAGTTACAGGAAAGGATTGTAAAGGTAGCATAAGCCATTGAGACAAAAACTTAAGGTTATTTGATTTCTTTTTATTTGAACTTAGATCAGTTAAGCTTCACTTGTTTTTGGTAAAATGAGACTTAAAAACCAAAACCCGCAGAAAACCTAGAAACCCTGTACCATAATGAAGAGTGCTCCGTAATTAGAAGGTGTTTTGAGACCTTTTCAATATAGCTGTTCATAAACTTGATTCTTCTAGAGGAGAATTTAAAATTCCCATTTTCTGTCTTAACCACTTCTCTTTTCTTACTTTGTCTACATAAAGATCATCCTGTCTTCACTTACTTTTTTCAACATTATCCCAACTAAGCACATTTGAGAACTAAGGTAGGAATGTTTCATTTTAAAAGCTCAGCTGGCAAGTTGGAATGTGCTTTTGGACAAAGGTAGCAGCCTTACCTTGGCCTTTTGCTTGAAGTATAGATAACAGAGATTGGGATAATAGGTGAGTACAAAAGGATGGTAGAACTCAGTTGCATCATTTTGCAATCATTAACAGGAATCCTTTGCCAGAGCGAAAAATTGGGTCAAAGAACTTCAGCGACAAGCAAGTCCTAACATTGTAATAGCTTTAGCAGGAAACAAAGCCGATCTAGCTAACAAAAGAGCTGTGGATTTCCAGGTATGTACATAACTTCTGTTTATAGAAATAGCATTTTGTTGGAATAGAAAGTAAATAAACCTACAAGGAGCTTATATGCATAGCCTAGCCAGTTGTTATAGAGGTCATGCTGTTAAATATAAACGTCAACTGCAACTAATTAAATTAGACGTACTACTGAAAAATTTATTTCTGTACAAGTGGTATGTAGCAATAGATTTCTTTGAATAATTAAGTTTGACTTTGAGGAGTAACTAATTTATTTGCATATCTTTAAGGCTAATTGAATTTCTGTTCTTTGATGTGACCTCTTCCTGTCCCCTATCCAAAATAACCAGTAACTAGAGTTTCAATGGATGACACAGCAGTAACTGTCAAGTGCAAACCATTCTCTCTGGCTTTTCAGCAGG
>NW_009204836.1:11322-29584 GCF_000690835.1 Fulmarus glacialis
AATTTTGATTATCGTATGATACAAACCTGATTGATGTGCTTAACTTGCTTAGGCTATACTGTTGAAGCAGTGTTCAAGTTTTAATTGTGCTTTTCATAGCATTCTTTTTGATTTAGTGGATATATCTGTGGTCTCACTGCTATATTTTCTTCTAGAAAATTTAACTAAGTCATCAGAAAATAGCTTCCAAAGCAAATAAAACTTACTGCAGGTGGTTCTGGTCCATTCATGATTGATTGAATTTAAATTAAGATCGTATTTATTAGTCATTAATTCTCTTACGGTTTTAATCTGTATTTAATCTGCCACTGTGTGAGATACTGCTGTGTATAGTAATGAAACCTTTTGTAACTATAGGAGTTGGACTGTGAACGTTAGCAGTGTGTTAGGTATTTTTCTGTCAGAATTCAACAACTTTGTTCTCTAATTTTATAGTTCCATGTCAATTGTAACATAAAGCTGTGTGACAGAAGACCTTAGTATTTTGTGAAAAACTGTGGTATTTAACAAAAATTTCATACATGTGTGCTGTCATAAACTTAATCAAATTTAATTACCAAAGTATAACTATCTTTATGATTTTTTGTGCAATTACAATCTTAATATTTTTCAAATGTTCAGTTTTTTGTTAATGCGGATTTATGGGTTCCTTGCAGGCTTGACAATCCTTTCTCATTGCAAAGCACATTTTAGATTTCTAGGTATTTGTTAATCTGTTATTTCGGATATAGTTACCTAGATCTTAGCAGATGTCACTTAAATGAATATAGAATGCTGCAGATTATTTTTTTTTATCATAGGTATTCTATAGTTTGCCTTTTTGCGGATTCCCTGTCGAATGCAAAGGCAGTTACATAATCATAAGAAGCTGGGGATTCTCCGTTGAATTGGCTAACAGGAAGTAGCAGAAATAGGAAACTTCTTATAAACAGTGTATTTCAGATCAAAATTCAGACTGAAAAGGGAGATAACGTGGCAAGATATTTAATACTGCTTATTTGTTTTATACTTGTGAATTTCTGTCAGAATAATGGAACTGTTCTGATCATCTGCCTCGATGGTTGAAAGATTTGAGATAGTTCACAAACTGTCTTCTTTCCAAAGTAGTAATAGACTTTCTGACATTTGATGGCACTTTCTGGAGCTTATTCATTCTTGCTATCACAGCTAGTGTTCTGGATCAGGGTTGTCTTTTTAATAAATATTCTTATTTATTATTTAGTTTTGCCTGAGACTTTTCCATCTGGATGTTTTTAGGAGGAGTAAGGATTTTTAAGATTGCATTTCTAAAAGTTTAACTGCTTGATGGTATTGTGACTTCTTCATAGCTGATGAATAACACGTTGTCACATGAGTGTTTCAACAAACTTTCTTTCAAAATGGTATAGAAATTGTTCCTTACTAGCAATAAAAGTACAATGTGTAATGAATGTGGTTTTTTTTGGTTTTGGGTTGTTTTTTTTTTAAATGAAGTACTGCATTTTTATTTTAACTTTCAGGAAGCACAGGCTTATGCAGATGATAACAGCTTATTGTTCATGGAGACGTCTGCCAAAACATCTATGAACGTAAATGAAATATTCATGGCAATTGGTGAGTTTATGAACAAACTGAGAATTTAAGGGAATTGTTTTCACGAGACACATGCAATCACAATCTTCCTAATCCAAGATCTTTGTTTCACCTAAACTGTTTCTCACACTGAAGTTTCCTTAGCCCATTTCAGATCCTTTTTGGTGTTCAGAAGTCAGATAAACTTACTTGAAGCACAGTTGCACAGGTCTTCTGTCAAGAACCAAAACACTTGGATTAACTTGGAATAGCTAAGCTAGGTTACTTTTGAATTCTGCCAGCGAGTTTCATGTACCTGTTTTGATTCTATGATGAAAACTTGTAGTGCTTCAAGTTCAAGCAAAATTAAGCTTTAGTTATATACAAAAAACTACCTTTCCCATGGTATAGGTAACCGTAAAAAGCTTCACACAGCTTTTCTTAACTGTAAGATGCACTTGGCATTCGTTAATCAAATTAGTGTAAGAATGTAAGTGAAAGTGTATAAATGTGTGCCTTTTGATGGTATGTTGTTTGCAGCAGATTCCACACTGCCTTGGATAGATGCAGAACCTGGAATAATGTACCTTTTATGAGACAGTGGTAGTTGAAGCTGGAAACAATTCAAAATGGGAGAATGATAATGGACTTGCTTAAAAAAAAAGTCAAGTATTCATTTTAGTCTAAACAAAATATTTGCTAAATATGCTTTTGTGTTAAAATTTTGTTTGAATTCCAAATGTTGAGCTATCTGAAATCCAAAAGTTGTGCCAAAGATGACAATGTGTGTTTAAATTCAATGTCTAAGTATAAGTAAAGGACACTTCATGTAAAAAGTAAATTTACTAATATATTTTTAGCCCTGACATAATTTTAGGCATTTCTGTAAAGATGCTAACATGTAATAGTAAGTATAAATTACTAAGAAACTTTGTTAATTCCATTGATAGACACAAAATTGTATTTCATTGTTAATAA
Organism: Fulmarus glacialis; assembly: GCF_000690835.1. Taxonomy (NCBI): domain Eukaryota; kingdom Metazoa; phylum Chordata; class Aves; order Procellariiformes; family Procellariidae; genus Fulmarus; species Fulmarus glacialis. Next base: position 13,852 of record NW_009204836.1, read on the forward strand.
AATTTTGAAAGTTGAGGAAAAAGCATGCATTTTTAGGTTGGTCACCAACCTATTTAGTAATCACCTTAATCCCAGTAGTGGCTCTGTTACTGGAGAATAGTAATGTATAGTGTCAAATAACCTTATTAAATCTGTTTTTGTATTTTGCACTACAGTGACCTCTCTATCCCACTTCATTTTGTGAAAAACAGCATTGCTATCAAAATTAAATGTTTCTAAAGAGCTCTTATCTTTTGCTTTCCAAGTCAGTAAAGCAGAAGGTAATTTGTGGTGCGGTTCAAACTTCCAGCAGATGCAAATTAAATTATCACTATAGCAACATTTTATAACAAGTACTTGTTTCATATTAACTATAAATACTTGGGGGGGGAGAAAAACCACATAACTGTATGAGTGGAAAGTGTATTTTTCTCATAGATGCTCAAGATACACCTACAGTTAATGATACAGAAATGCTCAATTGCACTGTTCCGGTGAAATTTTAAAATTAATTTGTTTAAAGGTGCAGTTTGCATCTTGTTTTTTTAAAAAAAAAAAAATACCCCAAATCTGATAATTTTTTTGGTCATTTCTTATATCTGCTGTAATTCTTACCTCTCCATATTTTAGTAAAGTATACAAAGTAAATTTGAGAAAACAATGCCCCGTTAGTACCTGGGTATTTTGTCTGCGAGGTTGGTTGTTCATGTAAGTATTCTTTCACATCAATGGGTGAAATTCAGCTTTGTCAGTGCATCAGAACAAGATCTCTGCAGCAATGGACCTTGAAAGGAAATCTTGACGAGGATTTAAGTATTGTATGGAACGTGGAATAGCCTTTTGCACAACATGGATGCAGTTCTCAGGACCATGTGTACATATGATCTTCAAAAATGGGAGAAAATGAAAAATGAGAACATGGACAGAATTGAGGGATGCAAGCTACAGGTGCTTGTAAATTGACTGTTTTAGAGCTCTTTCAGAACTTCCAGTTAAAATTCATGTTAATTTGTAGTTCTAGAATGTATCTAGAATCCAAAACAACAGTGCTCTGAAGGCATTATTCTACTGGTAGTTTGTCCCTTTGTACTATCTCAGCAGCTCAGTATCACGTGAACTCTTGGGTTCTATCACAGCATCGCAGAACAGCCTAAGTTGGAAGGGACCTCAAAAGATCATCTGGTCCAACCTTTTGTGGGAAAGGGAGCCTAGATGAGATTACCTCGCACCCTGAGATTATCTAGCACCACAACACATCTTGTTGATGTGTACGCTGCTGGTTTTCTGGCTGTTATACTTGCATTTCATTACTTTTAGGAAAAGTTGTTCTTTAAAAAGCTGGCCAAAGTAATTGCTTTGGAGTTGAAGCATGCAGCCAAACTGTAGAATAAAGATGGCTGTTGGGTCCTGCTAACGTGGGCAAGGCAGCCCCAGAGAAGTCCTTTTATGTAATATTTAGCTTTCTCTCCATCAGAAAATTGCTAGGAGGAGCTGCTGCTCAGAAGGGTAACATTTGTAAGCCTTGTTTTTCACATTAGCACCGAGGAGGTACCCTGGAGCTACAAGGACAACAAAGAAATTATCACAGTCAGTTGACTCATAAAAGCTGGAGAGAAGAGACAGCTTGAAAAAGAGAGGAGAGACTTGATCTAGTGCTGAGGGCCATTTTATATGTTGTATGCAAATACTTAACTCTGGCTAGATAGCTGGGCAGTAGTTTGACCCATTTGTGTCTGTGTTTTGTGCCTTTTCAGTGTTTCTGTAGCTTTTAGCACTAATGTCCTGATCTTAAAGCCTGTTCTGTGTAGGTGGATTCCCATAAGAGCCGTCATGTACTGGCATAGCATACCTGTGCAGATACATTTTACTGCTCAATTACTAATACATTTCACTCTTGAAAATCATTGGTAAGGTAGTTAATCACTAAGAAGTTAAGTGTCTTAACTACTTTTATTACCAACACACTGAATCAAATCAGATTTTATAGTGATTACAGAGTAATAAGGTGTTGACTGTTTGTGTACTCAGGTGATTTAATTTTAGTATAATCCCAGTTTTAACTCTTATTTCTTGTTGATTTTATAGCAAAAAAATTGCCCAAGAATGAACCACAGAATGCAGGAGCCAACTCTGCCAGAGGAAGAGGAGTAGACCTTACTGAACCCACGCAACCACCGTCAATGTTGTAGTAACTAAAACATCAATTGCTTTAAACTGTTCTGAATATTCTTCTGCTTCCTAACTGTTAATAACCATGGAATTGGAGTGCTTAACCTGGCCCAGTACAGCTTCCAAACAGCGAAGAGACTTATGATAGTAGTCAAGTTCATGATACAGAGTTTTGGTTTTTTTTTGACCTAAAATTTTAACATGCATGTATCCACCACTGGCTGTAATGTTTCAGCAGTAGAGGCTAGATGGAAGCGGCATAAACTTCCTTCAGTTGAAATGTTTTAAAAATCACTTACCATTAGGGGTGTAGAAGAACTACTTTCCGTGGACCTAATTAGCCAGTTCCTGTAGCCTCAATACTGATTACTGTTATAATAAATAGAATTGGGACTTTTCATAATTCTCAATTGTGCTTTAAAACCTTTTTAGAAACAGGATCTAAAAATTACTTAAACGTATTCACAGTATTGATGCAACCAGTTGTTTCTGCAGGTATCTACTGTTTAGTTATACATTCCATAGTTTAATAATTTAATTACAAATAATACTTGCATTAACGATTTTAAGAACCCTGTGCTTGCAGGAAAGTGGAGTTTTAGTTGGTACACTGTATGTAAATTATATCAGCCCAGTTAGCTATCTAAAGGAATTAGTGATAAATCAAGTTTAACTTCATTTCTAATCTGTTCAGAGGGTACAGACCAGTAAATTCAACTTTACAACTTAGGATTTTTTCTTTTCTCTGCAAACTGTAAGAGCTCTTCAAGTAAAACCACAACAAACTTGGTGTCTGTGACTTCTTTCTTGGTTTTGATCATTGCTGGCCATTACAGTTTATGTTTTTCCCCTAAGGAAAAAAATAGTGCACTAACGATTATGTACATCCAACTTGATTTTAAATTTGGATATTAATGTACTGTAAATAGGTACTCTGCATTGTAGTCTACTTTTGTTTAATACTTTCTGTAATATTTAAGAGTTGCTTAAAGGTATACAGAATGTACAGTTACTTAAAGCTAACTTTTTTCCTCTCTAATCAAAGGGGGTTCTAAGTTCTTCCTTTACGGCTAGAACAGTAATAAATGATGCTCCTGTATCTGTAACATAAGTACTGCTGTCTGTCAGTAATGAACTTTGCAACTTTGTTTTCCAAAGTACATTTTATTTTGATCTGTCCAGTATATTGCACTAATTCTTTTAGTTATTTTCATTATATGAAATCTACCAAGTGTGTCAGAAGAGATGAATTAGTCTATTTAAATGTTGAACTGATAGCAGAAACTTACTTGTGCAGATTTTAAATTTGCAGTAATCTGGGTTTAGCAAGGAAAATGACAGTTCACCAGTGTTTAGTTTTATATTGAGGTGCTCAGGTTTGAATAAAGTGGTTTAAAGAAAAAAGATTATGATTACCGTTTCTTATTGAGAGTTTCAGAAGGGTTTATTGCATTTGCACAGTTCCAGACAAAATGTCTGATTCACTATGTGGGTCAGCATTTAAGATGATTAGAAGTAAATTCATGACACAGCTAAATATAAGCTTGTACTATATGTACTGTGGCACTCCAGTTATCCTATGATAATTTTTTAAATGTTGAGGTAATTGGGTATTTTATCGCATCCATTTAGAAGTACAATCAAAATAGTAATATTGTCTCTTGAACCGGCAGCTAATGCAGTCTTTACCAGTTGTTCACTAATGTAGCTTGCTGCATTGTTGTAGAGTGTCTCAGAGGTGACTCTGCCTCTTCCTGCAGTTCGTGATTCGCAATTGGACGGGTATGTTTTTGTATCCTCTTCAAACAGTGGTGGTGGTTTAGAACCCACTGGTGATACAGTCTTTAGCAGTTCTTGACCAGCGTAACTTGCAGGTTTGTCACAAAATATCTTGGAGTCCATTTTTTCTGCCAGTTGTGGACCTGAGTCATAATTAGATAGGCATGCTTTTGTATCTTTTGGGGGCTGTTTCATGTCTTTAGACCCTATTGCCAGTACATTCTCTCGCAGCTGTTTATGGGTGTGACTTGGACCTGTCGCACAGAAATTACCAGTGTCTGTTTCTTCTTGCTCTGCAGTCTGTGGCTGTGGCTGAAGATTGTTACATAGATAAACTTTTCTGTCCTCAAACTGTTTCAGTTCTTCAGAGCCACTTTGTGTGCTAGAATCGGCCTGTTTTATATCTCTGTACTGTGATTTTACTTCATTGTTAGTGAAAAGAGACAGTCCTGGATCAGCTTGATTTTTGTGGTCATCAGTTTCCTTAGGAACTCCATCTTCACTTTGCAAATAATTCCTCCTAGAACATTTTGGCTTATTTTGTTTCAGGTTGCCTTTTGAGTCAGTGAGAAAAATGTCTTTATTGGAATACAGTATCTCTATTCCATCTTGCAGATCTTTAGTAGCCTTTGAGTCATTTAAGTTGTCTTCAGTGAGGGGCATCAAATACTGACACTTACACAGAGAAGTCCCGTTTTGTTGAACACATTCGTACATTCTCAAATAATGAGTGAATGTTGTTAGAGTTAATGCAAGTACTTCATTGTAATCCAAAACCTCCCAAAGTCCATTAGAAGCTAAAATAAGAAACTGACAAGTATCATCAATGGGGACAGATATAGTATGAGGTACAGGTATAACAGATCTTTTCAGTACTGGATCTCCATGATGTCCAAGACCCCTTGTAGTTCTCAGGTACCCCTCTACTAATCCATCCGGTTCATTAGTGCTGATGTGTCCACCATTCTGAAGTATGCGTTTTCTCTCGCTTACATTAGAAGTGCTGTGCTCTTTTGAGAGGCAGTGAGTTTTTCCGTTTTTACATAAGACTGCATGTGCATTACCTAAAATTGAGATAAGATACTGTTTTGAATTGTAGCATACTGATGTTTTTTTTTTTTAAGCTCCTGCTGTTAGATTAACAGTTAGCCTTTTGCTAAGGACTGGGAAAAAAACTGAGGTCATAGTTCAATTGTCTACTGCCACAGGCAACAGTATGTCCATCAATTAATCTGGTTCTCTTTTACAGCCAAGTTTTCTGTGGTTTTTTTTCCCTCCCATTATTCAGAAGACCATTCCAGAACTTTATTCTTCTGACTGCAACTAAACTCTTATGAGGAGTCTTAAATGACATTTCATTCAGCTTAAAGTGCAGTCTGACAGAAATGTTGCACCTTGACTGGCTTTTAAGCAAGAGTGCATATTTTTCTTAAATAATCTTCTTTTTTTTTTTCCCCCGAGGAAAGCATGTGCTTTCAAAATATTATGGCTGAATGGACTCATCAAGAAGTTTCAGGTTCAGACTGTTTTTAGCAGTATAAAATTTCTAGTACCTGAAAACAATTTGGACATCATGTAGAATTTACAGTTTACTACCATGGTGCCTTAAATCTCTTCCTTGGTTAAGGGACCCAAGAGAGCAAGAGTTCTCACAGTCATCGTGAGAGGTTGAGGACTGACTTCTTTCCTTTAGTAGGAATAGGTATTTTACCTTTCCCTCAACACTTTTGAAATCTGCAGGGTGAGAATGAAAAATGTTAGAAATTGCAACACTGCAGGTGACTAGTCTTGTCAGACATGAATGCAGAGCATGAAGGAAAGCAGCTCTGAAACAAAGTGATGTATTATTTGAGATCCTCTATGGCTACGCTGGGAGAATACTGTTTTTTGTGTTAGAGAGGAGGTTATTGGTCTGCTCCCATGTGTTGGCATAAGGGCAAAAGTGATGTCTTACAGAAGGAACTTGAGTGGGATGGTAGCTTTCCGGACTCTAAGCTGGCTGCAGCGTGTACACTTATATTGTATTTTTAATATCATCTGGCTAGACTAGGGCACAGATCTCTGAAAAGTGTTTGTAAGTAGGCACTGCTTGTATGGTAGTTGTATTTCTTGGGCAGTATTGGCATTGTCTAGTGTAGGAAACAGCTAAGTGTAGTCTGTGAAGACAGAGTTCTCTAGAAGGTGATTCAGAACATCAAACTGAAGGGTGCACCTTTTTATTGATTATACAATGTAGATGCCTTAAGTTACACTGTGTGAATGTTTCCTTGTGCTTGCTCCCTCCTCCTTCCTCGGATTTCCATGGAGAGCTAGAAGATTGTTTAAAATTTCCTTTGAACCCTCGGAGTAAGACCACCAGCTGTAAGCCTAACAAAAGGGCGTAATATAACCCCTGTGGAACAATTTGACTGCAAGAAAGAGTAAAATCTAGTCGCTTTTGGATGCAAGTCACTTGTCTGCAAACCAGAGACAGGGCAAAAGAATCGACAAAAACTAGCTGACCTGTCAATGTGGGACTAAACGAAGAAGACAAAGCTGGCTGGTGCCATCATCTCCTGCTCCGCATATCTGACTATCCTCTTAGTTGCTTACCCGGTGATGAAGGAACATGCCTGTACTTCTGTAAGAACACATTCCTGGGGGAAAATGAAGCTTGATGTTGTGCAAATCTTTTTCTTTGGTGTGATATGTTTGGTGGAAAATTAAGTGTATTAGATTAAATAAATGTGTCTTTAGCAATGGTTCAAATGGACTTTAATGATAAAAGGCTTAAAGTATCTCTGATCAATTCAAGCCTTAACTCATTAGCAGAGCTTGAGTTTACAGTATTTTTAATTGTATAAAACCTCATCTCAGAGGGAAGGATGGAGGCAGGTAACTAGAACCAGAAAAATTAGGTTGGTTGAATTCTCTACCAAATTTTCTTACCTTCATCTTACCTCTCAAGCTCTTTGTAATAAAAATGAGTTTCTTCCCTAGTAAGGTGAAAACAAATGCGAACAAAAACATTACAACCTTTATGTTAATACTGTATTCCATTAAAGGTGTGGCTGCATCTCCTGAAAGAATACCTGAGCTAGCGCTAAACTACCAGTTTTGATACCTGTAACAGTAAAGTTCAGGTAGCTGTGAAAATGCTTATTTGAGGTAGAGAAAGTATGGCGATAGCAACAAGCATCGGGAGAATGGAGGAGAGGAGGCAGAGGAACAGACCACAGTTACTTAGTTCAGTGTCAGTGCATGTTCAAGTTGTTCCTCAGACTGGCGGAGGATTGCATATTGTTGTTAAGCAAAAACATTCTTTTTTTTTATCTGGGATCAGTTTTTCCAAATGTGGAATATGATAATTTTTTTTTGCCTCCTGAAAAAAATGAGGCCTCTCAAATGGTTTTCCCTTTCCCTGCTGATCTTTGACCCTCTTGATTCATATGAAACTTGACTGAAATTAAAAAATATGAAGCAGTCTTACAAGTTTTGTGAGTACACTCATTTGAGGAGGAAAGGAAAGTTGCCATGTTAGCACACTCCTTATAGTGCTGGGCATGTGCTTCAAACAGAGACTGGAAGACACTAGAGAATATAACTGTAGACACAAATCCATTTGAAACTATTTACCCAACAGCTTTTTTTATATAATTCTGCTTGCGTACTCCTTTATGGGAAAGCAAGTGTCTTGCCTGTAATCTTACAATTGTCTTATGTACGCAAGAGAACTTAAGTGGTAACTCAAATCATCAAGTGGGAAGATACAATGAGTTGCTAAGAACTGCAAGAGCTTTATCTAGCGTTTTCTGCAGCAGGGCTGCAGGGTGGAAAGCATTAGGAATGTATCAGTGTTTCTGATTGTAATTAATAACTGATTTTCTATGCTATAGAAAGGCAAAGCAGGGTTCTACTTCATAAGGAAACAGGTCCAAATAGATCTTCCATAGCAACAGTAAATAACAACCAATTGCTATTTTAGAAATTAATAATTCAGATGATCCGCACAAATCATGTTTTCAGTTTGCTGGTAGCAAAATGTGGTTGGCACTTAGTCTCAATGAAACAAATTAACAAAAAGAATATCTTAAGTATGTTTCATTGACACAAGGGATTTATCGGATCTAAAATCAGAAGATTTGTGATTGCCTGCCCTAAAGTGATGACACCTTAAACCTCCTGATTTTTTTTAAAAAAAAAAAAAAAAAAAAAAGGCCTTGCTACTCTTACAGAGGTCACTTGGGTATTATGGAATGCTTCCTAACTGTGTCTTTCACATTAGTAAATTGACTTTACTGCTTTAAATCAAATATCATATTGAAGCTACTTATCTAATAAGCTTAATACTTACTGTCTGATACCAATATCACTTGCAACGGAATTTATCATGTCTTCTTCACATTGTCAAGCTAAAGCAATTGCTGGTTTTTATCTCTAGAATCTACTGCCAACATATCTCTAGATTAGCTTATTTTTTCTCTTTATTGGGAGGAGAAAAAAAAAATCCTGGCGTGGAATGTACATACCTATATTAGCGATGTGTAGTAACCCAGCAACACCTTTGGCTGTCCTGGCTAATGGACTATGCGTGGTGTTTCTAGAATGTTTTCGTTCTTCTTCCTCAATGCCATCTGCCTCTTCACTGTGGATTCTTTCCACCAAACAGGTAACCACTGAACAGCCACTCCAGCGAACTTTGGAAACCTCATTCCTTCCCAGTCGTAAAAGTCTATCCATTCTCCAAAAGGACTTGGCATACGCTTTGTGAATCCATTCGTAAGTATTGGTCTTGTTGGTCTTGTCATTGCCTGGTTTATCACAGAAAATCTTCTCTTTTTCCCTGTAATCTGCCTTGATTACTGTGGCAAAAGAATCTAGAATTTGCTGTTCATCCTCACTCTTTTTGTAGGAGGAATCCGTTTGAGCAAGCTGGTCAAGAAATAAAAGTGGAAGCTCTGCTGCAACTGTTTCTGCAGCTGTCACACCATGAGAGCCATCAACTAACCCCAGAAAACATGTATCTGACCTATTTCCATAGTTGTCGAGCACAATAAATCTGTCTTCCATGTGTCCCTGCCATGTGGAATTTTTATCTTGGCAAATTGATAATGCTTTTATTAAGGAATTATTTACTTTCTTAAGAGTACTAGGATTGTTAATATTAGCAAGATCACAATATGATGTCGGAGTATGATTGTCCATAAGGAATTCAAATGAATAATCAATCTTCTGCTTATGTGTCTCAGAATATTTAGGAATCTTGGTCAATTTTGAAATCAGTTTCTGTCTCTGAGCCAAAAGTATTTTGTTGTCAGTCTTTATTTGTGGGCTATCAAAGCCCAGCAAAGTTAGGGCTTTGTGGGTTTTTTTTATGATGAAGAATGTGGTATGGATATATTGTTTGTTGACATGCAGAGCAAAAAATTGAAATGCACTTGGAATTGTTATTCTCAGGTGCAATTGTAACCTTCTCCAGCTGATCTTCCTCATCTCTGGAAAGTTCAAAATCAGGTGGGTTTGTTTTGTCCTGAGATTTTTCCTCCAATGTCATTCTATAAAGGAGTTGAATATGTTAAGAGTTTTCATATTTCAGTATTTTAATATTAGGTAACACTACATTTACCTAAGCCTTGTTCTCACTCTCTTACAAACTCTGAATTGCATCATTGTGTACTAATGCATGTGTGGTCAAGAAACTAGGAAACCCATGTGAGATTATATAAAAATTGTAACTAATAACTATGTTAAAAATCAGTAATACAGCAAATGCAAGAAGTGAAAAGTTTGGAAATACAGAGTTCATGACACAACTTAGATTATTCTTGTACCTAGTGAGGTTTCAGTCAGTTCCTCCTTGTGATTCAGTGCATAGCCCTATGCCTTCACACTGTTAGAACTGTAAATATGACATAGTTCCTCATCAGCTTTTCTGTATCTATTGATCACTTTCCAGACATGGTAGTGGAGTGTAATTCCTACTTGCGGGGGGGAAGCATATTCAAGATTAAGATTAAAAAAAAAATCTACCAATCTGGCATGGGAAATATGAAACAGGGCTAGAAGCATTGGTGTATCTCTTTAATCAAATCTCACTCTTATTGCCATCAGTTTTAGTTGTGAGGACTTTAGGAGTCAACTGGAAAAAGATTAAATTATTTTATACCATTGTATTTAGGCACACAGAAGATAAATTACATTTATGTGGACAATACTCTATTGTTTTTCTTGCTACAAGAGCTAGATTTTGCAATGTTCATGTTTCTTTAATGTAGGATGGATTTTGAATGTGTCAGTTTCTAAATCAAAAAAGCATAATGAAGAACAAAAGTATTATCAAATGGACCAAGCAGTGTTTGAGCTTTTAGGTCTGTGGGAAACACCCCTGCTCCTTGAGCTGCAAGACCTGCGAGCAGCAGCACGTGCCCTCTGTATTCTCCAGCCATCAGGATGGAAGGAGAGACGCACTTCGCAACAGAGCTCGCGGAAGAGCAACGCAGCTGAAAATGTGGGATCAAGGCCAGGTACTGCAAGGACATCATAGGGTCTAGTCAGCACAAACCTCTCTGCCTGTTCCCGAGCCAAAGCTAATCTCTTCCTCCCGTCCCCATGCACCTCCTTTCTCCCACTTCAGCTTCTTGCTCCAGTCTCCCCCTCCTCTTCAGACCAGTCCGTCTGTCCTCAGTCTCCTTCCTTGATGCTGTCTTGCCTCCTGAGTCCTGGGACTTTCTGTGCTCCTGCATAGACATTCTCTTGAATATCTAGTTCGAAACACTGCTCCTGCCACTAGTGATGGGGATATGTGCGTAAGAAGACACCTTCAGCCTTGTCCTGTTATTAGCAAAGAGAGCACTGAGTGCCAGGACAAAATATGAGACTGTTGTTAGATCTGGCACCTGGTGCTGCAAACCCAAGAGTCAAAGCTGTAGAGTAAGTCCTAGCGAGGCACTCCCTGATAGAGGCCAGCCGGTGCGGGGGGGACTGCCTGAGTTCAGCACCTACACGCCGGTGTGTCTCCACTCAGCACTGGCAAACTGATGCTTCTTTTTAAATATTGTAACTTGCTCTGATTTGGGTAAATTTACAAGAATTACAAAAGGTGTACCACTGACGCCATCTCGGCCAAATTTCCAAGCCCTAGTTTAAAACCTGACAATCTTGGAGATTCTCTATATAATAGTTATTGGAACTTTGGTTTAATACATGCAAACCAACATATTTTTCAAATCATATTCTCAGAAACAGCTAAACCATATTACCAGAAACTTTTTCAAATTATTCTGCTTCAGGCTTGGAAAATTTCAGTATGAACAGTTAATATCTGGCAGAGTTTTAAGTTACTGAAAACATGAGGTACCCCTATTGGTAGCAGGACTAATAATTCTGCCTATGATCTGAAATAAGTAAGAAACCATATAAATATCAATAGTGCTTAGGAAGCAGAAGAAATTAGTTGTTTGAATGGCTACTGTGTCCTGTAATGTGGTGTACAGCTAAACCTTACAGCTGCTTGCATAACATCCTCTCCCCCTAGATGAGAACATAACATACGTGTACAAACACCATAATAACATACAAAATCCTGACACCGTGTGAGAAGCTCAGCTTGCCACCCTACACATGATCTGTCTACTAAGTATGAAAACATAGTGTTTACATTTGTTAAGTTCATTGTGTTTTATTCAGTGTTTAGTATTTGTGTCTGTAGGGATGAGAAATCCAACAAGAATGCATTTATTATATATTTTTATTCTCTCTTCTGAGATTTCTGGCTTTCAGTTAACCTTTGTTAGAATCATAGAATGGTTTCAGTTGGAAGGGACCTTAAAGATCACCTAGTTCCAACCTGCCTGCCATGGGCAGGGACACCTTCCACTAGAGCAGGTTGCTCAAAGCCCCTCCAACCTGGCCTGGAACACTTCCAGGGAGGGGGCATCCATAACTTCTCTGGGCCACCTGTTCCAGAGTCTCACCACCTTCACACTAAAGAATGTTTTCCTAATATCTCACCTAAATCTACCCTCTTTCAGTTTAAAACTGTTACCGCTGTTAATCCACCACCAGGGCAAACAGTGGTGGTTTAGCAGCAGTAGTGTCCTGCAGCCACATTGCAAGAGTAGCCTTTGGTAATTTCATCCTGCTTCAACCTCATGCATTTTCTGGGGCTTTCTCTTCAAACTTGATACAGCCGCACCTTAAAGGAACTATTTTGTAAGTGTTGTCTCTTCCAGGATTTCAGCCAGGAAGTACGTTTTCTTCTCTCGCGCTCTTTGTCCATCACCTCTGGATTATAAGCGTTTCCATAATTTGTTTTTCAAGGCATGCACTTTTCTCCTGTGGTGACAGTTGTTTGACAAAATTCCTTCAACTGCTTGAAAATTACAGGAGTGTCAAAAGACAAAGCCCCAACCTCATCCAGCTCCAATTAATCTTAATACGTCTTAAAGAATCAAGTGCCTCTGATCAGCTGAGGTAGATCAGTTATAAATTTTTTTAAAGAAAATCTCTTCCTTAGAAAGTGATACTGGCTAAAATATTAGCAGAGCCACTTAAAAACACCTTATGACACTGTAGTATACTTTGTCCTTGCAGAGGCGAGCTTGCAGGTGGCTACAGACCAGTTTATGGGAAAGTCCATCTCTCCACAAGAGGTGAGCATCAGCCTCCTCTAGAAATGCTGCACCACTTTAGTGGGGCAAGGTAAGGAGGCATGTATTAAAATAGCAGGAAAATATATGCTTGCGCAGATCCCTTTTCCTTTATTCTGCATAGTTTGAATTTGAGACTGGGAGATTGCACAAGCCTTTTCACTGCTGTTGTCATGATGATGCATTCAGGCCTGAGAAAAACTAGGACTAGTATTTCCTGTATGAAAATCTGGTAAGCTGCTTTTTGTCAGCCTTTTAAATATGAACCCATTTTACATTTAGTATATAAAAGCCCCTTGGACTAGAGACAAGAAATTGAGAACTCTCAACAAGATGTTAGCTTGACCTCAGTAAACTTAATTCTTAAGGCTCACATACTTTACAGATGTTTGTATCTTTGTAAGTGGGTGTAAGCACTAACAAATCACAATTTCAGAGCACTAAAACAGTCCCACTTTATTACAGTGTGTGAATAACCAGGATAATATACATAATCATTCATGTAGAATAACAAGATATGCTATAACTCTTCAGTTGCAATAATTTTGCTTATAATTACTAAAAGGGCAGCCCTGATGTTAATTTTTTATAGTGTGCATACACTGCTTATGTTAATAGCTGAAAACCTTGTAAAAATGAAGTAAAAAAGGAAACATCTCCTTTGCTGATCTCCTTATGAAGTAAAAATGATTAGTCTGTATTTCCTTCTCTCCTTGCATTTCCCTCATCAAGAACAGATACAGGCTCACAAGTTTTTTCTGTTGGGTTAAAGGATAACAGTGAGATACTGATGGCACAATACACGAAGCTAAAGCGTGCTCAGCCTCACACTATTTAGAGAGCCAAAACCCAGCACTGCTTAATGTTCTGAGCTGAAAATAGAAGCAGATAAAAAAATTAGATGATGTGGAATGAGGAGGGAACCACAGTTTGAGATTGTATGTATTTTCAAGGGCAAAAGTCTTATTTACCATTTGTGTCACAACAAAGAGCCTCTTGGTCAGTGCTTAGTCTTGCTACTAGGAAAGGGAGGCTGCTTCACCTCTCTGCCACACACTGCCCTGTCTGTAAGAGGGGCAGAACACGAGACTGCAGGCCAGGGGCTCGTATGGGAGAGGATACCATCATCCCAGTAAACCTCATATTTCTGGCAACCCTCTCTAGCTGTGGCACTTGGAGTTGCTTGCTGTTCATATAGCAAGGTGAGATTATTTTCTGTTTCTGCAGTTTGGCACTACAATCTCATTTTTTAATTAATGAAGATGTCACTAATTGAGCTTCGAGGATCCAGGATCTGATTTGTATCCAAACAGCATAATCCCATATGCAGTCATCTCCCTCTGACACGTCATTCCTGTCTCCACCCAGAGCGTGCTTCTTCCTCACTTACCTCTTTCACAGTCAGCACTTAACTTACACAATCTCTAGTCCTGAACTCCTTCCTCCGCGAGATTTGTTTTTTTATGATTATTGTTTGCTACATACTTGTGGTCTTAGAAAATGGTGACTATTAGGGGTGCTGAAACCAGCACGGGGAAGATGCCTGCTTGCCTGCAGGCAACAGGAGGAGGCAGAGAAGGGCTGTGTGTTGTAAAATGGAGGTCACAGTCTCCCTGAGCTTCTCATCACAATATTATCTGCTAATATGTATAAACAGGTCTCACTGCTGCAAATTCTTGCTGAATGAAGCACCAGCTTCCTTGCCTGTCTCTTTCTTCTTCCCTGCTTTATTTTTGCCTTGCATTTTTTCTGCTCATGCCTCAGCCAGCGCTTCGCTCTTGGTCCCCCCTTTCCCATGTGCCTGTGATGCCATGGTATGGCTTCATTGCCTCCACATGTTCAGCCCTGCTCCTCTCCTCCTGACTGAATTCCCTCCCCTCTCCTGTCACACAGTTTGGCAGTGGCACCTCCCCTGGAAAATTGTTCGCAAATGCATCATACCCGCTTACAGAAACTGTGGTGGGGACTCTCATCTGGCATCACCAGGACTGTCTTTCCCCAAGCTGCGGGGTGCCTGATGCCACTGGCCCCTGCCAAGGAGCCACCACAGGTGGCCGGAGGGGTTGTAGTATTTGCCATGGTGCAGCTTGACAGTGCTGTGCATTGCATACCCTGCGGCACAGCCTGAGCCAGCATCTGCTGTGCAGGTGCTGCCTTAGCAGGTCCCAGTTTTACATGGCCACCTTTGGCAAAAGCAGCAAAGAGCTAATATCTTATGTGAAAGCCCTTATGTAGCCTTTCTTAAAAGCATATAAGACCTCTGAAAAACTCTTCACCTGAAAAGACAAAGTCATTTGCTAACCCAGCAGCCATGCCCTGCACCTTCCACCAGTTTTAGCAGAGCTGGCCCTTTCATTCTCCAAAGCCATCTGCAGAGGGAATGATGCAGAAGGAACAAGATATCTTCTCCCAAGTGAGTTAACTTAGGTGTGCGTAGTAGCCTACTTACTGTATCCCCAGAAGCAATGATGCAGCTTCAAGGAAGTCTTGTTATGAAAGGTGTGGGAAGCGATAAAGATGAACCTGGTGAGTCACGGGAGCATGCCAGGGGCAGAGCCTGCCTTCAGGACTTGGGAACACTCCCACCCCTAGACCTGATAATAGGCAAGAAAGAAGGAAGTGATTAATAATTAAAATAATTATGGAATAAATTAAGGTTATGGAGGAGATCATTTTGAGCGTCATCAAGTCGCACATACAGGACAACCAGGTGATCAGGCCCAGTCAGCATGGGTTTATGAAAGGCAGGTCCTACTTGACTAACCTGATCTCCTTCTATGACAAGGTGACCCGCATAGTGGATGAGAGAAAGGCTATGGATGTTGTCTGCCTAGACTTTAGTAAAGCCTTGACACTGTTTCCCACAACATTCCCCTGGAGTAACTGGCTGCTCATGGCTTGGACGGGCGTACTCTTTGCTGAGTAAAAAACTGGCTGGAAGGCCAGGCCCAAAGAGTGGTGGTGAATGGCGTTAAATCCAATTGGCGGCCGGTCACAAGTGGTGTTCCCCAAGGGTCCATACTGGGGCCAGTTCTGTTTAATATCTTTATCAATGATCTGGACAAGGGGACCAAGTGCACCCTCAGTAACCTTGCAGATGACACCAAGTTGGGTGGGAGTGTTAATCTGCTTGAGGGTAGGAAGGATCTACAAAGGGACCTGGACAGGCTGGATCCATG